>NC_060144.1:118995191-119298221 GCF_021461385.2 Schistocerca piceifrons
CTAAATGAACATGCTCATATTCGGAAAGGTGCTAATAACCTTTTTATTGAGCACCCTCAAGCCAGAGTCATCAAGAAATCTCAAGCATCATCAGTTTCATAAGCATGTGGTCTCTTTAGTAACATGTTTATTGGATAAATCACTTACACAGTCTAATAAAAATGTCATTTAGCAATTAAAAATTATTAGTCATGTTTATTTCTAAGGACTTAATGCCACTTGAGTACCTCAGCTAAGCTGCCTGCTCTGTCTTCTGTTAAGACACACTGTCTAAGGCTGGCCACCCCCTGACAGGGCTTATTCCTGAGTATGCCACCAGATTCAAGATTCCTCCAGGCCACTGGACACACTCCCCACGAACTGCCCCATATAGTCCCAATTTGACATGCTTCTAAATTGTTCATGATGAAGTAACTGCCATATCATTGAATTTTCCACCATTGCAGCTATAGAATCTTCTGGGTGAAATGCTTCATGGTGTTTTGGAGATGGTCATATCATTTTGATGTGTAGTCATGGTGCTTTCCAAGGAAATGATAGTCATGAGCTGTTCTCAAGTGTTCAGCTGAGTGTCATTTTACAAATGGTGCAAAATTTCAGCAACCTGTTTTCTTGCCATACTCAGTAGTTGTGACAACTGAAAGTTAGTGTGGGTGGCCTGGAATTGTTACTTTGTTTAGATGGAAAGGAAACTATTGAGGCATCAGCTTCAGCCCTCAATTGCTTTGCCGTGCTGCTATGTTCTTGATATTTCTTGAGTGGTGGAGGTGGTGTGTAATTATGGTATTCTCTTCATTTGTCATAGTGTGAACCAGTCTTAAAGTGGCTGTTGTACTTTGAGTAGGTTCAAAGCTGCATTCTACCTTATATTAAACTGGAAAGCGTTGTCATTACCATAGGCATTTTCCCCGCAAATGGTATATCATTTGGTTCTACCCTAGACATTAGTAGCCTTCCTTAGGCTCTTGGTAATGCCTCTGAAAATGTAATGGGCAGTCAGATGAAACTGAGATATATGGGGGGAAAAGTAAGTAAACCGTTCATTATTTACGGTATGGATACTCCTCATTGGAAATCAGTTGGAATAATTAATAACTCAAGACAAATGTTTTAAGAATAGTTTGCAGATAACATAGAATGAAATTTATAATGAACCAAATGCTAACATAAAATTTAATCTATTCCATGGTAAATTCATATAATTACTTGAAAATAGCTTTCCACACAAGCTGGTCAGGGGAGACACTAAACAGCCAGATAAAAAGCTGTGGATCACTAGAGGGATTGATGTATCTTGTGAAAGGAAAAGGGAAATGTATCTTTTGGCAAGAACAAGTAGGAATCCTGCAGTAGTTGCACACTACAAAAAATACTCAGTTACTGAGAAAGGTTATTAAAAATCAAAGAACATGCACGTAATGTTGGAAATTAGTATATCCAATAACAGACTTGAGGCAATGTGGAATGTAGTGAAGCAAGAGACAGGATAACCGGTCAGAGAACTCCACAGCAGTGCTATTAAACTGAATGGAAAGGCTATAAAAGACGAATCAGAGGTAGCAAATGCAGTTAATAACATGTCTTAAATATTGTAGAAAGCATAGGGACAGACAGTTAAAGAGCAGTATATTGAAAGTGTAACTTTCATAAAATTCAATCATATGAATGTATCACCAACTTCTTCTGTAATTGAGAAAAATATACATTCTCTGAAAAATAAAAGCTCACGTGTTTAGATGGTATTTTCAATAGAATAGTAAAAATTTATTCCTTTGTTATAACGGGGTGTATACGACCCGGGACAACCAGGAAAAACCCGGGATTTTTTTCCGAATTCCAGGAATTTTTCATTGTTTTAGCTTTCAGTTAAATTTTTGTAATTTTGACTGGTAAGAATTGATTTCCTAGCAAAGAATGTTAATGTAGCCTGCTACTGGAGAATTTTACTGCAGCAGTAAAGTATGAATGAGAGGGAAAAAAATAAAACTTGCGGGCCAAGGAAATGCGCCATTTACAACAAAACACTGTGCATGCACGAGAGTCAGCAAATAGCAAAAATATGCCCAAGGCCGTAGGGCGAAGACTATGTAATACTTCGTAACAATAAACTGCTTTTTATGAGCGTGACGTGACAACTGTTTACATTAGTCTTATTTGACCAGTTGCCAGCGGGCTCATGTGCATGCACAGTTGACTCGTATGTGATCACTTTTTGAAGTGTGGCTGCACGTGTCCTATGCTCTGAGTATATGCTGTCATCGGTTGGCGAGATGATGTGGCATGAGATACAACTGGCTTACAAAAGGACATTGCAATCTCGGTTTCAACACTCCAGAAACTAACACACTGTGTTTGGTGCAATTCTAATTTATACTTCTGTAATACGAAAATACACAGCATATATGTTGCTGCAAATCAAAGGTCATTTCAAAACTTCTCTACCCCTTTGTTTGGTTGGTTGGCTTTTTTATTTATTTTTTTTTTTTTACGCCCCTGGGAAGTTCTACGCCAGTGTATAAAACATTAGCCATTCAAAGGAATGACAAGTTTTACAGTTCCGAGGGAAAACCTGACACTTAGCACAGAAAAAGTGTATTTTTGCCCTGGAAAGAGTGTATTTTTTAAACGGGATACCTGGTAATTTTTTTCCTTGTCCCTCTATACACCCTGTATAAGCTCAGTCTTATCTGAACTATGTAATGCATCACTAAATTGAGACATTTTTCCAGAGAGACTGAATTAGTCATTGTTAAAACCCTTGTTTAAGAATAGAGGTAAGAGAGGTGTCAGTAATTCTCAAACATTTTTGAGAAGATAATGTATTCGATAATAGTATTTCACTTTAGCAACAATAGTATCCTTAGCAAATCACAGTTTGGGTTTTAGAAGGGTTGCTCTACTGAGAATGCTATTTACATGTTCACTCATCAGATTTTACAAGCATTAAATAATGAAATCACACCAGAGGGTGTTTTCTGTGTCCTCTTTAAGGCATTTGACTGTGTGAATCACAGTATTATAGATAAACATTTTTTATGGGGTTGATAGTATAGGCAACCAGTAGATAATGTCATACCTAACCAAAACCAAGAGAATGCAGAAAGCTGTACTTAGTAATTCAAGCAATAATGTCTAGGGATACAATTCTGACTGGGGAGAAATCACGTATGGGGTTCTCCAAGGTTCAATCTTAGATCCATTACTGTTTCCCATATACGGGAACGATCCTTCATCTTGTATACAATAAACAAAATTAGTTCTTTTTGTAATCAATCCAAGCATTCATACAGAAACAGAGGAAATGATAAATAAAGTTCTTAAAAGTATCATTGACTGGTTTTCTTTGAATGGTCTCATCCTCAACTTAGACCCAACATACTCGGTTCTGCACATCTAGAGGTACTACACCAATTATGCGTGTTGCACATGGTGAGAAATTAATAATTAGGATGAAACTTCAAAATTCTTAGGTGTTCATATTGATGAGAATTTAAATTTGGAAAAACACATTTTGGCACTCCTAAAACAACGTAGTTCAGCCACAATCACACTAGAATCATTGCAAATCTTGGGGAGAGAAAAAACAGTAAATTGACATATTTCGTATATATTCATTCAGGTCATATGGACTAATGTTTTGGGGTAACTCATCTTTAAGAAAATGAGTTTTCGTTGTGCAAAAATGTGCTGTGAAAATGATACGTGGTGCTCACCCTCGATCATCTTGTAGACATACGTTTAAGGAGTTGGGCATTTTGACTACTGCTTCACAGTATATTTGTTTCCTCAAGAAGTTAGTTGTGAATAATGGATTACAATTCCAGAGGAACAATGAGGTACATAATTAAAATATCAGAAAGAAAAAGCAACATCATGGCTCCACATTCAGGTTGTCTTTAGCACAAAAAGCTGCACATACACTGCTGCAAAAAAAAAAAAAATTGGATCATTTACCCAGTGATATAAAATGTCTGACAGACAGCAAAGTAAAATTTGAAAACAAACTGAGAAAGATTCTCCTTGACAACTCCTTTTATACCATAGAATAATTTCTATTATTGCAATGTGTGAAAGGTGGCAGATAGGAATTACTGACCTTTTTTTACAAAAAATGTTCAGAATGTAACTGTACGTACAAATTAATGTGTGATGTTGAATATATAATGATTTGTTCCACATCATTACAATCTATTGTGCAAAATGACCCATGGAACGTGTTACTGACTAACTCGTAAGTGAGCAGGCCCGCATGTTGCCAAGGTTGTTCAGACCATATTGCAGAAGTTTCATGGGGAAGTCCTTACATATCCTCCTTACAGTCCCATTCTCTACGCATGTGATTTCTGTATTTTTGGAGCCGTGGAGAGACATTCATAGCCATTGATTTGCTCTGGATGAAGAGGTACATGCCTTGGTACAGTCACGGTTCCGTAGGCAACTGCAAACATTTTTCTGTGAAAGGGTTGACCGTCTTGTCTCGCTGTGGGATAAATGTATTAACAGTTATGGCAATTACTTTTGAAATAATACACAATTTACTTGTTGTCCATCTGTTTCATTTTCCTTGACTGCCACTTATAAATCTAAATCCAATGACCATGGAAATGGGTTGTTTTCTCTTTCAAAATAAGTAGTGTATGGACATTCCTTTGTAACAGAAATTAAATTGACTCATATTCCAGCATTAAGTATCAAAAGAAACATTTCATTTCCATTTAAGGTAATTCATGAGACCTTTAAAAGTTTACGGTGAGAGCAGATAAAGCTAGACTTGTCATATTGTTCTAGCATTAAAAAAAAATGCTCTCTATTAAACTGAGAGGGGGAAGAATGAAAATATGGAAGTAAAAAGTTTCATTTTAAACTAAAGGACTAACAGTCTATAATTCACAAATTACATAACAACTATTGGAAAAGTGGGACAGAAATACAAAATATAATGTAATTTTATATTGACATGTTAAACGTGAGGCACTGTATAACTGCATAAATTGTATATAATAGAGGGGAAACATTCCACATGGGAAAAATATATCTAAAAACACAGATGATGTGACTTACCGAACGAAATTGCTGGCAGGTCAATAGACACACAAACATACACACAAAATTCAAGCTTTCGCAACAAACTGTTGCCTCATCAGGAAAGAGGGAAGGAGAGGGAAAGACGAAAGGATGTGGGTTTTAAGGGAGAGGGTAAGGAGTCATTCCAATCCCAGGAGCGGAAAGACTTACCTTAGGGGAAAAAAGGAAAAAAGGACAGGTATACACTCGCGCGCGCGCGCGCGCGCGCGCGCTGCGCGCGCGCGCGCGCGCACACATATCCATCCGCACATACACAGACACAAGCAGACATTTGTAAAAGCAAAGAGTTTGATCTCTGCCCATACTCTTTGCCTTTACAAATGTCTGCTTGTGTCTGTGTATGTGCGGATGGATATGTGTGTGTGTGCGCGCGAGTGTATACCTGTCCTTTTTTCCCCCTAAGGTAAGTCTTTCCGCTCCTGGGATTGGAATGACTCCTTACCCTCTCCCTTAAAACCCACATCCTTTCGTCTTTCCCTCTCCTTCCCTCTTTCCTGATGAGGCAACAGTTCGTTGCGAAAGCTTGAATTTTGTGTGTATGTTAGTGTTTGTTTGTGTGTCTATTGACCTGCCAGCACTTTCGTTCGGTAAGTCACATCATCTGTGTTTTTAGATGCATAAATTGTATGTTTTATTTGAAGATATAAGAAGTTAAATTATAGGAAATCTACCATAGAAATAATTAAGAATTGAAAACATGATAAGAACTTTTATTTATGCAACTGAAAAGAGAACCACAGATCTTTCTGATAATGTACGGGAGTTCTGGACAAGAATAAGGAATTATTTAGGAGTAAAGATGTTGTTGTTGTTGTTGTTGTTGTTGTTGTTGTGGTCTTCAGTCCTGAGACTGGTTTGATGCAGCTCTCCATGCTACTCTATCCTGTGCAAGCTTTTTCATCTCCCAGTACCTACTGCAACCTACATCCTTCTGAATCTGCTTAGTGTATTCATCTCTTGGTCTCCCTCTACGATTTTTACCCTCCACGCTGCCCTCCAATGCTAAATTTGTGATCCCTTGATGCCTCAGAACATGTCCTACCAACCGATCCCTTCTTCTAGTTAAGTTGTGCCACAAACTTCTCTTCTCCCCAATCCTATTCAATACTTCCTCATTACTTATGTGATCTACCCATCTAATCTTCAGCATTTTTCTGTAGCACCACATTTCAAAAGCTTCTATTCTCTTCTTGTCCAAACTATGTATCGTCCACGTTTCACTTCCATACATGCTACATTCCATACAAATACTTTCAGAAACGACTTCCTGACACTTAAATCTATACTCGATGTTAACAAATTTCTCTTCTTCAGAAACGCTTTCCTTGCCATTGCCAGTCTACATTTTATATCCTCTCTACTTCGACCATCATCAGTTACTTTGCTCCCCAAATAGCAAAACTCCTTTACTACTTTCTCTCATTTCCTAATCTAATTCCCTCAGCATCACCCGACTTAATTCGACTACATTCCATTATCCTCGTTTTACTTTTGTTGATGTTTGTATTATATCCTCCTTTAAGACACTGTCCATTCCGTTCAGCTGCTCTTCTAGGTCCTTTGCTGTCTCTGACAGAATGACAATGTCATCGGCAAACCTCAAAGTTTTTATTTCTTCTCCATGTATTTTAATGCCTACTCTGTTTTTTTCTTTTGTTTCCTTTACTGCTTGCTCAATGTACAGATTGAATAACATTGGGGATACGCTACAACCCTGTCTCACTCCCTTCCCAACCACTGCTTCCCTTTCGTGTCCCTCGACTCTTATAACTGCCATCTGGTTTCTGTACAAATTGTAAATAGCCTTTCGCTCCCTCTATTTTACCCATGCCTCCTTTAGAATTTGAAAGAGAGTGTTCCAGTTAACATTGTCAAAAGCTTCCTCTAAGTCTACAAATGCTAGAAATGTAGGTTTGCCTTTCCTTAATCTTTCTTCGAAGATAAGTCGTAAGGTCAGTATTGCCTCACATGTTTCAATATTTCTACGGAATCCAAACTGATCTTCCCCGATGTCGGCTTCTACCAGTTTTCCATTCGTCTGTAAAAAATTCGTGTTAGTATTTTGCAGCTGTGGCTTATTAAACTGATAGTTCGGTAATTTTCACATCTGTCAACACCTGCTTTCTTTGGGATTGCAATTATTATATTCTTCTTTAAGTCTGAGGGTACTTCGCCTGTCTCATACATCTTGCTCACCAGATGGTAGAGTTTTGTCATGACTGGCTCTCCCAAGGCCGTCAGTAGTTCTAATGGAATGTTGTCTACTCCCGGGGCCTTGTTTTGGCTCAGGTCTTCCAGTGCTCTGTCAAACTCTTCACGCAGTATCGTATCTCCCATTTCATCATCTACATTCTCTTCCATTTCTATAATATTGTCCTCAAGTACATCGCCCTTGTATAGACCCTCTACATACTCCTTCCATCTTTCTGCTTTCCCTTCTTTGGTTAGAACTGGGTTTCCATCTGAGCTCTTGATATTCATACAAGTGGTTCTCTTTTCTCGAAAGGTCTCTTTAATTTGCCTGTAGGCAGTATCTATCTTACCCCTAGTGGTATAAGCCTCTACATCCTTACATTTGTCCTCTAGCCATCCCTGCTTAGCCATTTTGCACTTCCTGTCGACCTCATTTTTGAGACATTTGCATTCCTTTTTGCCTGCTTCATTTACTGCATTTTTATATTTTCTCCTTTCATCAATTAAATTCAATATTTCTTCTGTTACCCAAGGATTTCTACTAGCCCTCGTCTTTTTACCTACTTGATCCTCTGCTGCCTTCACTACTTCATCCCTCAGAGCTACCCATTCTTCTTCTACTGTACTTCTTTTGCCCACTGCTGTCAATTGTTCCCTTATGCTCTCCCTGAAACTCTGTACAACCTCTGGTTCTTTCAGTTTATCCAGGTCCCGTCTCCTTAAATTCCCACCTTTTTGCAGATGACTCACCTGAAGGCAGAAGTGCTGCATCATCGATGGGTGCGTTAACAAAAGGTACAGACTTGGCTAGCTTTCAGAATGAAATTCCTTTTTCATGCTTGTAGGAGAAGTATGCTCACGTGCAAACCACCCCCCCCCCCCCCCCCCCCCACGCATGCACGCGTCTCCCTACATTCCCTCCCTGTTGCTCCTGCACCACCTACTTCTGGAGCAACACCCCCCCCCCCCCCCCAACCAACCATTAGGGATATCAGTCCCCACTTCTGAGCCGGAGAATCGTAAGTCTTCTTCAGCTCCTCTCACCAGGAAGTAGTCTCTTGGGTCACTCCCTTCCCAGGTTTCTGCTAGTGGGGAAGATGAAACTTGCCAGTGGCTGAAGAGCCCAAAAGTAGCTGGTCATAAGGCTCCACGCTCATCCTCAGTTCTGGAGACTGAATCAGTGAAGTCCTCCCAGCCAGGGAAACCGAAGGAGCAGCAAGAGAAATCCAAAAGTAAGGTCCCCAAGGCCAAGGGAATTGTGGTGGCACCCACACCACCACTACTTAGCTCTGCGGGTGAGATGGAAATTCTGGGGTCCGCTGAGGACCTAGATCTCGCCGGACTCTCAGACCCAATGTATATAGACTGCCCAGTCAAAAAGTCTGTGGCAACAGGTCGCCATGAGGTGTAAACTGCCCCATTGAATGTTCCGTGCCTTCTCTGTCTTACGATGAAATCATCCCTTAGTGGAATTGTGGTGGTCTTTTCCACTACCTGGCTGAGCTACGGCAACTGTTCAGCTTTACACCTGCTTTCTACATTGCCCTCCAGGAAACCTGGTTCCCCTCAATGTGGACCCCTGCCCTCCGCACATATAAGGGATACTACAGGAACCTAGTGACTATAATAGTGTGTCAGGTGGAGTTGGTGTTTATGTCCTAAACTCAGTCTGTAGTGAACCTGTGCCCCTTCAAACCCCTCTTGAAGCTGTGACTGTCAGAATAAGGACAATACAGAAAATAACTGTGTGCAATGTAATCTTCCTCCAGATGGTGCAGTATCCCTGAATTTTTAAGCTGCACTGATTGATCAACTCACTAAACTTTTCCTACCTTTGGGAGATTTTAATGCTCATAACCCCTTGTGGAGTGGCACCGTGCTTACTGGCCGAAACTTTGCTGTCTCAGTTCGACCTGTGCCTTTTAAATACTGGGGCCACCACACATTTCGATGTGGCTCATGATAGTTATGCGGCCATTGATTTATTAATTTGCAGCCCAGGAATTTTCCCATCTGTCCACTGGAGAGCACATGGTTGTGTGTGTGTGTGTGTGTGTGTGTGTGTGTGTGTGTGTGTGTGTGTGTGTGTGTGTGTGTGTGTGAGAGAGAGAGAGAGAGAGAGAGAGAGAGAGAGAGAGAGAGAGAGAGAGACCATTTCCCCCTCTTCCTGTGCGCCCATGGACTCCTGCCCAGATGGGCTTTAAACAATGTGGACTGGGAAACTTTCACATCCCTTGTCACCGTTGAATCTCCCCCACATGATAACATCGATGTGATGGTTGAGCAGGTGACTACAACAGTCGTTTCTGTGGCAGAAAACACGATCCCTCCCCCTTTAAGACTGGTTTTCGACGCCCAATTGACTTGACTTCCTCACCTTCCTCAGCTTAAGTAGAAGTGCTTGCAGCAACACCAACTGGGGTGGAGATCACTCAGCTGCAGCTCTACAGAGCCCTTGTCCAATCCCGCTTTGACTATGAGAGTGTGGTTTATGGTTGGGCGGCACCCTCAGCATTGCATTTACTCAACCCAGTGCACCACTGTGGTGTTCGCCTAGTGACGTGAGCTTTTAGGACTAGTCTGGTGACCAGCATCCTTGTGGAGGCCGGAGTCCCTCCATTGCGGGTTAGGCATGCACAACTGCTGGCCAGTTACACATGTTCGTAGTTCTCTTGCACATCCGAATCAATGTCTCCATTTCCCACCCACGGCAGTTCATCTCCCTCATCGGCAGCCCAGGTCCAGGGTTTCCAATTGCAGTTAGTGTCCGATCCCTTCTTTCTGAACTGGAGTTCTTGCCTTTACCACCTATACTTGAGGTCTCTTAACATACAGCTCCATGGTGTACACCTAGGCTGTGGCTTTGCCTGGACTTTTTGCATGGCCCTAAGGACTCAGTTAACCCCATGGCTCTCCGTTGTCACTTCCTCTCGATCCTTGTCAAGTACCAAGGCCACGAAGTGGTTTACACCGATGGATCGATGGCTGATGGTCACCTCGGTTTCGTGTATGTCCATGGAGGACATATTTAACAGCATTCCTTGCCTGAAGGATGCAGTGTTTTCACTGCCGAGCTGGTGGCTGCATCTCATGCTCTTGAGCACACCCGTTTATTCCCTGGTGAGTCGTTTCTTGTGTGTACTGACTCCTTGAGCAGCCTAAAAGCTATCGACCAGTGCTACTTTGTCATACTTTGGTAGCGACCATCCAGGAGTACATCTATGCACTGGAACGGTCTGGTCATTCAGTGGTATTTGTCTGGACCCCAGGTCACGTCGGAATCTCAGGCAACGAACTTGCCGACAGGCTGGCCAAACAGGCTATGCGGAAACCACTTATGGAAATTGGCTTTTCTGCAACTGACCTGCGTTCAGTACTACACCGTAAGGTTTTGGAGCTCTGGGAGACAAAGTGGCATAACCTCAGCACACACAACAAACTGCGTGCCATTAAGGAGACTGAATGTGTGGCAGTCCTCCATGTGGGCCTCTGACAGGGACTCAGTACTTCTCTGACGGCTCCACAGTGGCCACGCTTGGCTGACACACAGCTACATCTGGCGCCGTAATAACCCACCTCAGTATTGGTGCAGCGCCTGGCTGTTATTGGCTCATATCTTGGTGAGCTGCCCTTCTTTGGCTGCCATGCAACAGACTCTTCAGTTACCGGACTCATTGCCATTAAATTTAGCTGACAACGCATCATCGGCTAGTTCAGTTTTACGTTTTATAGGTGAGGGTGGGTTTTATCATAAGTTTTAGCGCATGTTCTTTGTTCCTTTGTCTTCTCTAATGTTTTTAGGATGGATGTTTTAAAGTCACAGAGTGGCTGGCTTTCCCTTTTTATTCTCATGGTCGGCCAGCCATAGTCATCTGCTGTCTTGTTTTTAACCCCTCTACCTGTTTATTTCATCTCTCCGTGGTTTTCTTGTCCTGTTTTGTCCAAGGTAGTGTCAGTTGTCCTTCTGTCGTTCTTCTGATTCTTCCTTTCTTCGTTCCTTTCTTTTCTTCTTTCATTGTGTAATTATTTTACCGGGAACAAGGGACCGATGACCTCACAGTTTGGTTCCTTCCCCTCTCACTTTTAAACCAACCAACCTTCTTCCGCAATTACCTTCACCTTTTCAAATTCCACCGGTCCCTTTCCCTCACAAGCCTTGTTCTACAAAAACATGACTCCATGACATAGGCATCCCTGAACCACCTCCACTCCCTCCACAAAATACTATTACTATGCAATCCTCACTACCTACACCTCATCGCCCAAATTGAAACCCTGAGACCCCAGTGCCTAGAACAACATCCAAAACATCACCTCCACAACTTATCCACCCTGCTGAAATCCTTCTCCTCGGGGGCAGCACTGCCCACCCCAACCCTATTCCCAGTGTTCCTTCTCATCAACTCCTCACAGCACCCAGACTCTGCCTAGCTGACCTTTCCAACCTACCACATCCTCCAAAACACCCTACCTACACACCACAAAATCCAGAACCAAAACAATCCCTGGACACCATTGGTAACCTCTCCACCAAAATCCTCAGCTCCACATAAGTTTGTCCTATCTAAAAGTCTCACATTCAACCCTACTCCAAGATTTCACAATGTTGGACTTGTGAAAGACCTACTGTACTCCGGCTCCCCACAATCGAAACAATTCTTTGCCCCCTACCCCTTGAACCAAAGCCAATCCAATCCTAACATTGAACCCTGCGTGCCCAAAGTTCTAACACCATTCAACTGTGACCCTTTCACACTCCTGCCTAACCATCCCTTGGTCACCTTCCAGGAATTCCTAACTTTGAACATGGCCTCACCATCCTTCCCCAGTCCCTCCCTAAAACCAACAAACCTTGAGAAGCAAGGACTGCCCTGTGCAATCTAAAAACAGATCCTGACCTGACCCGGCAGACAAAGGTTCCACCATTGTTGCGATGAACTGGATTGACTTCCTGACAGAGGATCTCCACCAGTTGTCGGACACCTCCACCTACAAGCTCTGCCAAAGTGGCCCCATCCCAGAAGTCCAACATATCCGCCCTCCCCTGCCCCTCAGTGGGCCCACCACACTTTGGTGAGTTCGTGTTTGGCTACCACGGGGCGCCAGCTTTGCAATATCTTTTCACTTCCATGCTGCATGTCTCTCCTCTTGTTATTCTTTTTCCCCTCCCTTGGGGAATATGTCTGGGATATTTTTGGGAATGTGTTCTTCATTTTCAGTGGTCTGATATCAGAACAGTCTCTCCAATGTTTTTTTTCCCTCCACTTCAGCATTTGAGGTTCTTCTTTACCTTCTTCCTCCCTGTGTGCTTCTGAAGGCCAGCCCACATGTCTGAAGCATAACACGCGACTGGGTAACGCATAATTCTCAGCCCTGGATCAACAGGTAGGGTTCACACATACCCCCTGATACAGGCCAGGCCTAGGGGGGGATGATTGCCTGAGCTATTACCTTCCCAAATTGCCAATTGGTCCCTCTGTCAGGTGTTCACAAGGTATGAACAATCACCTAAGGTGGGTGAGCCCACCTCTGAGGGCACCTCACATACCCACCTCCCCCTCCCCACCTCCTACTGGAAGGAGTGTGCCACTGCAGACGGAGTGGGGCTAACGATTCAAAGACCCTCCCAGCTGCACCTCAGTTCCTCATAGTTTTGCATACTGAAGACAGTCAGCCTTTTCTACAGTCCACCTGTTTATTATTCAGAAAGCTGTTTGTGCAATTGCCAGCCCTGTGAAATCCTGCTCTCGTTTACCCAGTTATGCTTTGGTTTCTAGGGACTTCTTGGAATTCTCAAGCACACAAATTGCTTGCAGCTTCATTCCTCCATGGCTATCCTGTTCCTATCGAGGCCCATCGAATGCTGAATTCTTTGTATGGTGTTATTTACACTAGGCTGCTTGATGGTCTGACCAAGGCAGAAATCCAAACTTTCAGATCAGAGTGTCATTGCCCCCTGCAGGTTTGGGGGTGTTAGAATAGGCCCGCAATATTCCTGTCTGTCGTAAGAGGCAACTAAAATCAGTCTCAAACATTTCGGCCTATATGTGATGGTCCCCTGTCGGGTTTGACCCCCATATTTCCAGATTCTTCCGAAGAGCGAGCTAATTGTGGAAGGGCGTCTTACATGGTGCATTGTGTTCATCGTGCATTAAGACCGTTAGCCAGCTTTCTCGTCGTAACATTGCCGTCCCGCATGTTCTCCATCTCTTGGGCGAGGATACATTCCTGGGTGTGATTTCCACCATGCACTATATAGTGTTGCTTTTTTGCGGCGACGGCAACCATGGACTTCCTTGCGCCTAATATCCAGCACGGTAGCCAGTCCGTTGTGGTGGGGCCGCCATGTACCCTGTTGGTTGTAGCCCCCTGACAACACAGGGATCGCTCTGCTGATGCCTGCGCCATTAATTCCCAATGTATGCCAAGGAGTCGATGCCTATCTCCCTGGGGCATCGGACACTGGACTCGCATTCGGAAGGATGACGGTTCAATCCCACGTCCGGCCATCCTGATTTAGGTTTTCCGTGATTTCCCTAAATCACTCCAGGCAAATGCCGGGATGGTTCCTCTGAAAGGGCACGGCCGACTTCCTTCCCCATCCTTCCCTACTCCGATGAGACCGATGACCACGCTGTCTGGTCTCCTTCCCCAAACCAACCAACCAACCTGGGGCATCGGGACTCCCAGCAATGGCCATCCTGCCAGGGACCCTTGCTGAGGCTGGGTGGCACCCTTAGGGAGGGCCCTTGGTTGGAGTGGGTGGTTTCAGGGCGGATGACCCACAATGAAGTGTGGTACATCATCTCTTGCTGGTGGCCAGCTGCCAGCAGTCTCTAAACGTTCTCAGGCTCAATTAAAACGCTCAGAAATACGATCCCAAATCATTTCCCTCCCTGGCCACACCGTGGGAGGGGTGTAAGGCTCAGGATGGCAGTGACACTTATTCGCCATGGTTCCTAGTTTGAACAAGAGCTGATGGGGAGTCTTTTGTGACAACAAAGCCTCAATTCTTCATAGAGCATTTGGAGGACAAGTTTTGGGAGGTGGAGGGCTTGTCCAAAATGCTCTCTGGGTCAGTATTGATAAAAACAGCATCCTCTGCTCAGTCATGAAGGTTACTTGCTTGTGACGAGTTGGACATTTCAGTTAACCTTCACACCCCATAAGAGTTTGAATATGGTCCAGGGTATTATTTTCCATAGGGACCTTCTTTTGCAGTCTGATGACTAGCTGTGTTCCAGTTTAGTGTGTCGAGGTGTTCATTTCGTCCAGCGCGTTCATCGGGGTCCGAATGATAATCAGATTGCTACCGGTGCCTTCATCTTGGCCTTCGAGGGTGATACTTTACCAGAGAAGGTCAAGGTGATGGTCTGCCGCTGTGATGTCAAGCCCTATATCCCTCCCCTGATGCGGTGCTTTAAGTGCTGGAAGTTCGACCATATGTCTTCCCGCTGTACTTCCAGCCTCACATGTCGAGATTGCGGACTCCCATCACATCCCAATACTCCATGTGCCTCGGCTCCCATGTGTGTCAACTGCGGAGAGCATCATTCACATTGCTCGCCAGACTGCAGGATCTTACAGGCTAAGAGGTAATTTGAACGACTCCATCCTGTGCGAATGACTTCATCATATGCCGCCGCTACGACAACCATGATAGCCCCATCAGTTCAGCGAATCCGATTCAGCTCACAGAGCCCTACAACTCCACATGGCCCCTTGCCTATGGGGGGCACTACCCACCCTGTTGCTCCTGCACCACCTACCTTGGGAGCAACACCCCCCCCCCCCCCCCCCCCCCCCCCCATCGGGGAAGTCCGTCCCCACTTCTAAGCCGGAGCAGCGTGCAACTTCTTTGGCTCTTCTCACTCGCAAGGGGTCCCTTCGGTCCCGCCCTTCCCAGGTTTCCGTAAGTGGTGAAGGATGACACCCGGCAGTGGCATAAGTGCCCTCAAGCAGCTGGTCGCCTTCCTCCTCCGTCCCGGAGACTGAATCGGTGAAGTCCTCCCAGCCAGTGAAACCCAAGGAGCAGTGAGAAAAGTCCAAGAAAAAGACCTTTAAGATGAAGGAACTTGCGGTGGCATCCACCCAACCGCAACCTACAAGCTCTGCATCTGAGGGTGAGGTAGAGATTCTGGCGTCCACTGAGGACCTATATCTCGCCGGACTCTGACACAATGGATGTCACTCGCACAGGTACTCAATCGGTGGCTGCAGGTGACCCAGCGGCGTAATCTGCCTCCTCGGTCCCTTCACGCCTTTCTTGGCCTTGGACAATGTCATCCTCCAGTGGAACTGCAGCAGTTTTTCCACAGTCTTGCTGAGCTCTGACAACTTCTCAGCCTTCACCCTTTCCTCTACATTGCTCTTCAGGAAACTTGGTTTCCGGCAATGCGAACCCCCACCCTCTGTGGCTATCAGGGTTATTATAGGAACCGGGCAGCTTATGAGAGGGTATCTGGTGGCTTCTGCATCTACGTCCTTTACTCCCTTTACAGTGAATCTGTTCCTCTACAAACACCTTTAGAGGCTTTATCAGTAAACTCTTCCGGGCTAAGTTGCCGTGGTCGATCTGTAGAACTTCTTCTCCCTGACGTTTCGTTCTCAACTACGGAGAACATCTTCCGAGGTGAGTCGACGCCTGGCTGCTAGGAGCTGGGGCCGCCGCTTATATAGAGATCGTAGGGGGCGCCACCACACGTCAAATGGCGTCGATGTGCAGCTGTCTCTGGCTATCGTCTGTTCTCTCGATTGCAGGCAATCGATTGTCACGTGATTGATGCAACGTCGACCGCCATATCTTATCCAATTTTAATCCTTCTTCTTTACGATTAAAATTGTATTGATGTTTGTGGATTTCAATTGCCTCTCTATACATACGTGTATAATAGTGCGACGTCCTCGCTAGCACGCTTGTTTCACCAAATTTTATGTCGTGATCTCCATCCTTAAAAACATGTTCCGCTACTGCCGATTTGTCGATATGTCCCAAGCGACAGTTTCTTTTGTGCTCCGTCAACCGTGTATTGATGCTTCTTTTGGTAGTTCCTATGTAAACCCTGCCGCAACTACACGGAATTTTATATACCCCTGGGGTGGCTAGGGGGTGGCGAGCATCTTTTGTTGATCTTAGGCATTCACTAATTTTCTTAGTAGGTCTAAAAATGGTCTCTACCTGAAACTTGGCTAGTACTTTTCCAATGCGATCCGTGATATTATGGATGAACGGAAGAAATACTTTTCCAGCTGATGGTTGTTGCTGTCTCCTATTTTTAGGCATTTTTCTATTTGGGTGAAGTGCTCGATTAATCTCGTTTTTTGTATAACCATTTTTCGCAAAGGCCATTCGTAAATGATTTAGTTCTTCTTGTAAGTAGCCTGGTTCACAAATATTATTGGCCCTATCCACTAGTGTTTTTATGACCCCCCTCTTTTGCCTAGGGTGGTGGTTTGAGTTCTTATGGAGGTAGCGATCGGTATGTGTACCTTTCCTGTAGACCTTATGGCCTAAGGTCCCATCCGCCCGTTTGATAAAAAACGAGATTAATCGAGCACTTCACCCAAATAGAAAAATGCCTAAAAATAGGAGACAGTAACAACCATCAGCTGGAAAAGTATTTCTTCCGTTCATCCATAATATCACGGATCGCATTGGAAAAGTACTAGCCAAGTTTCAGGTAGAGACCATTTTTAGACCTACTAAGAAAATTAGTGAATGCCTAAGATCAACAAAAGATGCTCGCCACCCCCTAGCCACCCCAGGGGTATATAAAATTCCGTGTAGTTGCGGCAGGGTTTACATAGGAACTACCAAAAGAAGCATCAATACACGGTTGACGGAGCACAAAAGAAACTGTCACTTGGGACATATCGACAAATCGGCAGTAGCGGAACATGTTTTTAAGGATGGAGATCACGACATAAAATTTGGTGAAACAAGCGTGCTAGCGAGGACGTCGCACTATTATACACGTATGTATAGAGAGGCAATTGAAATCCACAAACATCAATACAATTTTAATCGTAAAGAAGAAGGATTAAAATTGGATAAGATATGGCGGTCGACGTTGCATCAATCACGTGACAATCGATTGCCTGCAATCGAGAGAACAGACGATAGCCAGAGACAGCTGCACATCGACGCCATTTGACGTGTGGTGGCGCCCCCTACGATCTCTATATAAGCGGCGGCCCCAGCTCCTAGCAGCCAGGCGTCGACTCACCTCGGAAGATGTTCTCCGTAGTTGAGAACGAAACGTCAGGGAGAAGAAGTTCTACAGATCGACCACGGCAACTTAGCCCGGAAGAGTTTACTGATAAAGACGCCGGCCGTGAAAGCCTACATGGAATGACCTTTAGAGGCTGTCGCTGTTTGGGTGTGGGCGCCTCAGGCTGTTGCTGTCTGCAGTCTCAATCTTCCACCGGATGGTGACGTCCCGCAGCATGTCCTGGCTGCGCTGATAGCCCAATTGCCGCCACCTTTTCTGTTACTGGGCGATTTCAACACCCATAACCCTCTGTGGGGTGGATCAGTGGCAACAGGCCGCGGCAGCATCGTTGAGCAAGTATTGGCACCGCTCGGCCTTTCTCTTTTAAATAATGGCACCTTCACACATTTCAGTGTGGCGCATGGCACGTACTCAGCCATCGACCTTTCGATCTGCAGCTCTAGCCTGTTACCATCTGTCCAACGGAGTGTGCATGACGACTTGTGTGGTAGTGACCACTTTCCGATCTTTCTGCCACTGCCACAGCATCACTCTTGTGGATGGCCCTGCAGATGGGCTATGAATAAGGCTGACTGGGACTTGTTCACCTCCATTGCCACTGTTGGGCCTCTTCCAATGATGCCATTGTTGCGGTGGTTCACTCGGTCACCAACGGCATCGTTACTGCTGCAGAATCTGCCATTCCCTGTTCTTCTGGGTCCGTTTGGCGGATGACTGTGCCTTCATAGTCGCCCGAGATCGCTGAGGCAATTAAAGATCGCAAGCGGGCACTCCAGCATCACAAGCGGAATCCCTTATTGGAACACCTCATCGCCTTTAAACGACTCCGTGCGCGAGCCCGCCACCTCATTCACCAACACAAGCAGGAGTGCTGGGAAAGGTACGTCTCCACCATTGGCCTCCGTACCTATCCATCACAGGTTTGGGACAAGATTAGGCGACTCTGTGGCTATCGGACCCCAATAAGCATACCTGCACTTTCACTGAATGGAGCAGTCAGTACAGACTCTGACACAATTGCAAACCGCTTAGTGGAGCATTTTGCTCAGTGTTTCACTTCTGCGAATTACCCACTGGACTTCTGCTCCCTGAAAGAGCGGTTAGAACGTTGGAGTCTTTCATTTCACACGCACCACCCTGAATCGTACAATACTCTGTTCAGTGAGTGGGAATTCCAAAGTGCCCTAGCCGCTTGCCCTGTGCAACAAGCCACCAAAGCGGCGAAATCACCTGCTACACAAATGGCAGGCTGGAAAGGACAGAAGGAATACTCCCACGAAGACTTTTCATGTCCTTCCAGCCATCAACATCCTAATCATCATGTGCCAACTGCAAAGGCTCCAAGAAACCAAACAAAGGCAAACGGTCTTCTCCGTTGCTGACTCTGAGATCCTCTTAAATCGTGTCACCGCAGGATATCCTCGTCCTGCTGACCTCAGTGTCGCCTGTGCACAGTGCCAACTGTTTTTCTGCCATGGACTCCCCAGACCAACCAAGGTAGAATGCCAACACCTCTATAGATCACGTGAAGCAGGATCCTCTGGCGTCTGCACCCTGTAGCAGTGTGTCTTCAAAGGCTGGCACATGGCAGCTGCCAAGGTGACATCCCCTCATTCTTTCCTTCCTCCCTTTTCTTCATCATGACTCTCCTCCAATGGAATGTTTGCGGCCATAGATCCAATGAGGAATTATGGCTGCTCTTGGAATTGCAGTGTCCACATGTTCTATGCCTCCAGGAAACAAAATTTCCTCCTCACTGCCAATTTGATTTCGTGCATTTCTTCCCGGTCTGCTTTGACCTTCACCTGAGAACGGCGCTTCACCTCATCGGGGAGTCATGCTATCTCTGAACACTCCGCTGCAAGCTGTTGCAGTCCGAATTTTCCTTCCTCATTCCACCTTCTCTCTTTGTACAGTTTACATCCCTCTGTCATTTGGTGTCACCAGGGCAGATTTCCTCCAGCTTGTTGGGCAATTCCCTCACCCCTGTTTTGCTGCTTGGTGAGTTTAATGTGCACCATCCCTGTGGGGCTCTCCCAGAACCTGTCAGAGAGGTGCCCTCTTGGCTGACCTTCTCAATCAACTTAACCTCGTCTGCCTTAACATGGGAGCAACCACGTTCCTTTCAGATTCCACGCACACTTATTCTCATTTGGACCTCCCACTCTGCACTGCCCAGCTTGCCCGTCGTCTCTAGTGGTCCGTTCTCTCTGGCGCTGTGCCATCCATTTGCTGACTCCTATCCCACCTATGTGCAAACCCAAATTTCAGCTTTCTAAGACTGACTGGAGGCTTTACACCTCTCTGGTGGCCTTCGACAAACATCACTTCCTCAGTTGTGGTGACCAGGTAGAATACCTCACAAATTTTATCCTTACCACATCGGAACGTTCCATTCCTCACACTCCATCTTTACCGTTCCACGACCTGGTCCCTTGGTGGACTGAGGAATGCCATGACGCAATTCACGTGTGGAGATATGCTGTCCACGTTTTTAACCATCCTCCTACAATGGCGAACTGTATTTGTCACTGTGTTCTTTGGTATAGCAAAAAAGCTAGCTGGATTTCATAGACTAGTTCCTTTAACAGTTCCACTTCCTCTTCCATCATGGCCAAACTCCAATGGCTCTCTGGGACCAAGGTCCATTCCCAAATTTCTGGCCTGACAGTAGCAGACTGTCATAGTGGACCCTACTGCTATCTCCAACACCTTGGGCTCCTATTTTGTGCAGATTTTGTGCTCCACCCAATATCACACTGCCTTCCTCATTGGAAATGAGTGAAGGAGGGTGGGGCGATACCCTTCTCTTGCCAGAATCATGGGTGCTACAATGCTGCTTTTATTATGAGGAAGCTAGATCATGCTCTCACTTCATCCCGATCCTCCATCCCAGGGTCAGATGATGTTCACATTCAGATGTTGCAGCCCCTTTCCCTCGCAGCAAGCACTTTCTCCTTCATAAATAAAATTGCATATGGGCAGGGAGCAAAATTTCCCAGTAGCTGGTGTGAAGCCACTGTCATACCCATGCCTAAGCCCAGTAAGGACAAACCTCTTCCTTCTTGTTACCATCCCATTTCTCTCACCAGCTATGTTTGCAAGGTGATGGAACATATGATTCATGCCTAGCTGGTATCGTGGCTGGAGTCTCGCAATTTACTGACCACTGCTCAATGCAGATTTCAAGCATGCCATTCTGCAGTTGACTATCTCGTCACTGTTGTCAACCCATGTCACAATAGTTTTCTGCAGGAATACCAGACTGGTTGTTTTTTCTGATTGGGAGGAAGCCCATGATGCCTGCTGGAGGACTTGTATCCTCCATACTCTCTACACATAGGCTTCCTGCCTTTTCCTTCAGGAATTTTTAAAAAGACAGAGTTTGAGTGTCACTTTCATTGTATCACCATTAACCCTATTATGGCTTGTCTCCCACCAGGCATCTCCAGCTCCCTTTCCATTCACGATTTTGCCATCTATTGCAGTTCTCCATGGATTTGTCTCCTTGAGCCACATCTTCAGCATTGTCTCAATCATCTTTACTTGTGGAGCACCAACAGTGGGTTTCACTTTTCCAATGACAAAACCGTTTGTATGAGTTTCTGGTGGTGGAATTGGTTCCCTTTATCATCTTTACATCTTGTGCCTGTTGCTCTTCCATTCATTGAAACTAGGAAATTCTTGAGGGTAATGCTTGATAGGATACTTTCTTGGTCCTCCCACATGTCTTACCTGGCTACCCACTGTGCCCGGTTCCTCAGTGTCCCACGTGTCCTCAGTGGTACTTTCTGGGGAGCTGATCGGACCACTGTCCTCCATTTGCACCAATCCCTTATCTGTTTTAACTAGACTATGGGTGTTTCATTTATTCATGGGCATCCATTTTACGCCATCTCAATACAATCCACCATTATGGCACCCGTTCAGCCACTGGCACATTTTACACTAGCCTGGTTGAGAGTTTGTATGCAGAAGCTGCCAAACTCCCACTGTCAAACCACCGTGATTTTCTCCTCAGTAGATTCGCATGCCTTTTGTTTGGCATGCCTTGCCATCCATCTACTTCTTCCTTCTTCGGTGATCACCGGTATGGGGCATGTCCCTCTTCTTTGTTACCTTCATGAGTTCACTTCTACATGCTACAGATTGCATAGTGCAAACTGGGATGCCTTTATAAAGTTTTATCATTCACTTATGTTTGTTAGTGGCTGTTTAGGCACAGTGTAGCAAAGTTTAAAACTTGTGATTTGCTGATATGTTTCATTACACAACCATAACAAGCAAGTCATCCTAATTGCCAGTAAACTAGCATATTATACAAATGTTCTCACTTTTACTTTTAACAAAATGGGTTTATGTAACCAAAGATACATGTTTTGATGATGATTTGAGTTCTAGTCAAGACTAATGATTTATAATATGTAAGTAAGAAAACCCATACATTGAGTCAATTGTTTGCTGTGCTATTTTTCTGATACTTGTACTTTTATTGTGCTTGAATCTGTTGCAATTGTAACACTTGATAATGGCCTAAGGCCAAAATCTTGATTGTGGAATAAAACCTGTTGTACAGACAAATGGCAGTTACATCTTTCAGAAAAATTTTATTATTAATTTAGATTTTTAAGATTGAGATTCTAAGCCAGATAATGTTTCATTTTAATGTTAAATGTAATTTGCTAGTGATCTTGTTTGTATTTTTTTCTCTTGAAAGAGAATAATGTTAGGAATGCACACCACTGTTCCAGTTCACGCATGTATAATGCTGCTGAATGTGTTTGGTGGCCTGCTGCTAATGTTTAGTGTGGCTGACTTCACAACATTTGGACTGGGACTGTTGTATCTAATTCTGTTCACACCATTCTCATTCCTATGCTGGTACAGACCAGCTTATAAGGCCTTCAGGTATGAGTTATTTGTAGTGCAAACACTTAGAGTATTTGAAAACAGATTTGATGTGTTTTGAATAGTCACCAATGCCAAGGCATTAATCATTCATAATTTTATATATCCCCCTTCTTTCTCACTTCCCCTTTCCATCCAGATTTTATCCAGACTGCAAAACTGTTAAACTCATTTTTGTTGGTTTTTTTATTTTTTCCCTAGTTGTTTAACACCACGGGTATTGGTGCCTTCTTTTTTTTTGGGGGGGGGGGGGGGGGGAGTTGGAGGGGAAATGATGAAGAATTGTTGCAACAACTCATAGGTTTGAGTGAGCCATGAGTAATTGATTTTTAAAATATACGTGTTGGATGAGTGTATAAATATTAAGCCTATGTACTTAGTTTGGGCAGTGTAAATTTCAGCATCTGTGACAAGCAAAAACTCTGTGCTGAGCTTGGACTCGTATAGACATGCTTTCTTGGGAAGTAAATTTTCATTTCACATAATGTGGAACACACACACACCTTATCACAAATACTCTAGTAGATGTTCTGGCATAAAGTAACACATTTAGAACAATAGAAAAGATATCTGCAAATAGCTTTGTGTAACGTAATGTTTTCAGTATGCGTTACATACTTTTTAATTGGGGCACTGATGAGTTAACTACATGGGTCAGTGGAGAAAGATGTTAGTTTTATGGGTTGAAGTTGACATGTTTCAGTGAAAATAATTTAAGAAGCTGTCCCTCAAGTAAGGGAGTTTGAGGGGAAAGTAAGTATGAAAGAATTTTGGAGATGTTCAACAAACTCTTAAGGCCAGACACTACAAGGGACTTAGTGAAGTAAGGAGAAGTTAACAGTTAATGCAGAGTGCATGTAACTACAATGATTTCTGTGTTGTTTGTTTGGTTGCTTATGATTGGATTTCAGAGCCTATTAAAGAAGATAAGACTAATATGGAGAATAATATGTTTAAGGTGTATGGTAGGAGTATCTGTTAGATAAAGTATAGGGAAAAAAGATCACCATATGTTCGAATTACGAGGAGATGCTGGCAGAGGAATATTGAGATGATTTCGAAGACTGGTCAAAGTGTTAAGATTCTTGCAGTAGGTGGAAGGTTCTACCATAACTAAAGTTCTGATGATGGTATATATAAGAAGACAATAAAAAAGAAGTTTGCTGGGGTAGAATCGCTGAGAGGAGCAGTTTCCCTGTAGAATTAACAACATGCCAACAAGATTTCTGTATAAAGAATGCAATGTACATTGTTATCTAGCTTCTGCAAACATGCAGATACTGTAATAATTGAAAATCAAAGCAAGTATAAAAGTACAGCCTTACATCCAGTTCCTGCCCACAACTGAAGTCAAGAGTGGCAAATCGTGTTGGTATATAGTTCCTCGTAGTAATTCTAATAACTTTATCAACATAAAAATCTATCTCTAAAAGTTTAAACTATGATGAACATAAATATAATGTTATAAAAGGGCATTAAAAGTAAAAGATGTTGAATATTTTTGTGTAAATTGTCTCTCTCTACTGTATTCTCAGTGTGATTAATGGTATGCTTTAGTGTGTTCAGCTGAGTTGTTCGTTTCATTTCCCTGCGAGATACTTAGATGACACACACTGTGGTCTTCTTCAGGTGCAGTGAGCTTTGTTATGTGTACTCACTGCCTGGACTCCAACCATAAAATGAAATCAGTAGCTTGGCTTGACACCTGGAAGCATTCCATTAGTTAGAGCCATTCATAAAATACACAAACTCAAGTACTTTTGATGGATAATTAATGGAAGGATTGGCTGCAGGAAAAAGTTCTGTAATGTAAGTTGGACAGCCAAGCTAAAAAAACTGACAAGTGCTCAGTATGTATTCTTCAAAGAGAACTCGCAAAGTAGTGAGGTATTTAGACAGAGGACACACTGTACAAAGTAGGCTTTCACAGCTGGTTTTAACATCCTTGGTGATTTTAGATGTTTGGGCAGTAGGCCTTGGTCTGACGCATTTTTCTGTGCCTAACATTTAATCTCCTAATGGTGGAGGCATACTCACATGCGGTGAAGACAAAATTGCACATTATTTGTTACTGGAATAAGTGG
Organism: Schistocerca piceifrons; assembly: GCF_021461385.2. NCBI lineage: Eukaryota > Metazoa > Arthropoda > Insecta > Orthoptera > Acrididae > Schistocerca > Schistocerca piceifrons. The sequence continues at coordinate 119,019,694 of NC_060144.1, forward strand.
TGGCTTGTAACCACACATTTGCAGTTTTCTTGTAAATAACTTATTTGCAGATCGATATTTAGTGGAAGCTGTTTGCTTCTAATATAATATATGCGTGTTAGTTTTCACTGCAACTTCATAGTTGCTTTTCTAACTCAAACTTCTTAGGTGCAGAAACATGCCTTAAAGCCCAGTGTAATGCCCTCATCATTGAGGATAATAGTTAATGAATCTGTTGGAATCAGTGGAAATATTGATAATGATTGCAGCAGTATATTGAGAAGGAAGGAAAATTTAATGAATGAGGAAAAAAAGAATGATGAAAAATAAATAACCTTGCAGTAAAGAGAAGAGTTCTGTACTAGAGTTAGAGAAGTGAAGGCAATTGTATATTTTGACTCACTAATGTACCGTATTTACTCGAATCTAAGCCGCACCTGAAAAATGAGACTCGAAATAAAGGAAAAAAATTTTTCCCGAATCTAAGACGCACCTGAAATTTGAGACTTGAAATGCAAGGGGAGAGAAAAGTTTTAGGTCGCACCTCCAAATCGAAACAAAGTTCGCCTAGTTGTAATATGAGACACAATTTAGGTCGAATGAATGACGATACAGCTGCAGTAGTTTGGTTCGAGTCGTAAGCTTAGCAGTTACGGTTTACCAGGTAGCCATTGCTACGCGTCACGCGCTCCGTCCGTATTTATACGGATATCCTTCCTTTTTCACGTGCTTCGTCTGGTTTGAATTGATTGATTATTTTTCTTTGATCTGATAAGTGCCGTTCTCTTTGTTATAGGTGTTTACGTCACTCTAAGCTGAAAATGCATTACTGTACTGTGTCATGCATTGTTTGTCGCATTCTGATAGTGCGTGTTTACGGCCTGTCGCCGCTCGCGGCGTGGCTTGCTTTTGTGCGCGCTACCGCCGCTTACAAATAAAAAATAGAGAGGAGTCGTCTCATTAGCGAAACATTTGTTGTTACTTACACTACTTCTTTCTTTGATAATGATCAACAAGAACCAAATAATAGACTGCGTATGATAGATGATGTTCTGAATGAAATTTTAGCGAAAATTTTTCTCCGTTTGAAAATCTTTGCAGGCGCCTCTTTAGTTGATTACATTCTGCACAGAAATTAGTCATCTTAGATTTAAAAATCTAGTCAGTTGCCGTGCTTCATTTCTGACTGTATCACTATCAGGCATAAGAATAATACGAATATAAACATGACATGATATGTATATTCTTCCGCGTTTGCTGTTGTCTCACTCTAGTTTCGTAGTTTATTAGGCAGACAGGATTTAAATGAGATAGTAGCAAACACGAAACAATACATGGCAAAATGTTTATATTCGTATTAATCGTATGGCGAAGAGAATACTACATGTGATTCACAATTCATAAAAGCTCCTATTAGCAACCATCTCTTCTCACAGGTAGGAAAAAATTCAGAACGTAGAGTTGGCCATATTGACAAACATCCCAAACAGTCTTGCCAGTCGGATTTTCGTAGTACATTGAAATGCTGCTACATTCGAAGATCAACAATACAGAATTTGTATTCACTTCGTTGGATAATGTACCAAAACGCAATGGTCGAAACTCTGGGCGGAGGAAAAAGGCTCGTCTTCCACTTTTTTTTTTTTAAATTTATTTACTGACGCAGAGATTTTGGTGCCAGTATTTATCTTTGTGCCTACAAAGCATGCCTGTGTGGCGCTACATATATTCGACAGCAGAAGTTAGTTGTGGCGGCACCCACCAACATTTTTCAGAACTCCCGCTTGCTTTGCACTCGATTCTAAACCGCAGGCGGTTTTTTGGATTACAAAAACCGAAAAAAAGTGCGGCTTAGATTCGAGTAAATACGGTATATTCTTGCTATTTGCAACACAGTACAAATAATCCTATTTGTTCAATATATTTTAGGGTTATAACTTTTATGTATGGATTGTGGATTTTGGAGCATTTGGAACTATTGTTTCTTTGCTTTCTGCTTTTCAGGAGTGATAGCTCTTTCAACTTCATGGTATTTTTCTTCGTTTTCTTTTTTCAATTTATTGTGACTGTAATACAAGCAATTGGCATCCACGGATCAGGTACTTGGTAAGTAGTAACATCACTTATGTCTGTGTGACTCTTCTAATTTTGAAAGGGAATAAACAAAAAAATGTGTTGTTCTTGCAGTGGTATCCTCCTTGCTGTACAGCAGTTTAGTACTGGTGGAGCAGGTGTTGCAGTGGGTGTGATATTATTAATTGTTGCTATTGGTTTTGTTGGGGCCGCATGCGTTGATTTGCTGCTGTTGTCAAAGGCAAGTAGTTCTTATAAACACAATATTGTTTGCATTTTTCTGACCTTTAGTTGCAGACTGTCCTGACTTAAATTTCTGGTAAATACAGATCCATCGGATTTATCGGAGTACTGGTGCAAGCTTTGCTAAAGCTCAGCAGGAGTTCACATCGGAGTTCCTACGTAATGAACATGTTCAGAATGCTGCAACCAGTGCTGCTGCTGCTACCGTCCGTGCCCAGATGAACAATAGCAACAGCAGCCGTTACTGAATGAAGACTGAAAAGGAATGTATGCTATTCAAATTGTCCATGTAGTAGACAAAATGTACACCTTTCTAGCTTATCTTGGTGTACGGAAATAATCAAATTCTCATGAGCTCCCTTGGTTGTACATCAGTGACTCAAAGTGTGTTCAGTTGACTTTACACAATTTTTTATACATATATTCGTGAAAATGTGTACTTACGTACAGAGGTTTATCAGCTGTTTCTTAACACAGTTTTGTATTGAATTTTGTTATTGAAAGCACATGTTAATTATAAAATTATTATAAGTCTGTGCTTACTAATCGTAGTGTCGTTATTGAAGAAAAACTGTTGACTAATTCACACATTTGAGCTGTGGCGAAGGTAGCATTTCTGTGTGTCATGTGTAACATTGGTACTGAGAATTTGTATATAAATATCATCGGCACATAACAGAATTTAAAATGGAAATATTATATGATTCTGTATGTAGTATTTCCACATTTATCCCTCCATTACAGTTTTGACATTTCTAAAGTTGTAATTAACTTTATGTAATAAATCCATAATATAATGTATTTGTCTTTTGCCCTTTGGTATTAATCTGTCAGTTGAGTATTTCATTGGTACTTAGTTTTCTTTAGAAAGCTCATATGCTTTCCTAGTGGCGATCAAAGAGAAAATATGATATGGCTTATTGTGCTTGTGCTTTATTTTGTGCCACAGAAGTTGTACAAGTGATTATGATCATAAAGGCAGGCATGAACTTTGAACTTATATTGCAATTTTATTTTTAATAAAGTTAATATTTTTTATTAAGCATATTGTGTGAGCATATTTTTTCAGTCAAATGCTTGACTTTTCAGTATTTCACATTTTGATATATCTTTCTAAAAACTGACGGAAACTCTGAAAACAGGGAAACTGGATATTACTGAAACAATTTGGTTACTGAAGGGAAAGTTAAGGCATTGCAAACCCCATATAAAGAGGTAGAAATTGTTGGAATTGATCTGGAAATAACAAGGTAATAGGAACTTTTTCTTTTCCAGAACTCTAACAATGCACAGTAGGTGGTCCATCAGTCCCAGAAGAATTTCAGGTGGCAACTTTTGCACAAGCCACGGAGGAGTTCCACTTGTTGCCCAGTTATGTGGTTTCCCTTTCTTTGCCAACTGTTGTCATTGTTCTTTGTTGAAATGTGGACCTTAGCTCATGTCAAATTGTGCAGTGATGACCAAACATGAATGCATTGTTCTTAGTGTTTCTGATAAGCTTAAAATAATAGAGCAGTTGAAGAAATGTGTTAATGGACCAAGCTTAGCTCAGGAATATGGAATTGTAAATGACATTGTGCTGAACATTAAAAAGAACAGTAATGCCATTACAAAATTTACAGATGTATTTGACAGTAAAGATGGAAAATTGCACAGAAAAATGGCAGAGAATCAGGATTTAAACACTGCTCAAAGCTTGGAATAAACTCCTTCCTAAAGATGAATGTATTGCTACAGCTGAAGAGTCGCCAGTCAGTTTGTATGTTAACTGGGTGGACGATTAAAGAATCTTCAGGATTTGAAGGCTGTGATTAGGAAAATATTAAAGACTGGCTTAAATGTGATGTTGGTAACACTGGCTAACAAGTATAGACAGGTGATGGAATAAGTCCCAGTGTCATCAGTGACCAAAATCCTTGTAATGAAGAAGGGTCCAGTGATAATGTGCTGAGAAAGTGACATCCAGTGAGGAAGCTTTTCACTGCCTTGCGGCAGCTATCCAGAACTGCCTTAAAAATAAAAAATTTAGCAACACAAAAAAAGTTGTGGCCTAGAAGCAAAAACGAATTGTGGACTTATCATAATTGTAGTGTAGTGTAATGGCTATATTGATCTTTTCAGCCTTGCTTATGCAATCAGTTTTGTGTGTTGTGTAAGATGTGTGATAAAAAGATATATACAAAAGTGTGTGTTTAATTCTGTTTTTCTTTGTTTTATGTCCCTACAAGTACTGGTACAATATATATAAGCAAGTAATTGATTATCCGACAAATCAGTTATCAGAACACACCACTCTCCAATTGCTTTGTTAATTGATGCTCTACTGTAAACACAAATGTAGAAGAAAATGTAAGGGAAAGTAGAAACACTGTGGGTTTTATTTTTTTCTCTAGAGCTTTAGTTTCTTTCTTGTAGTGAATGAAATATTCGCAGGTAATTAGTGTTCTAATGGTAAAATTGGTGTTTATTGCCAAATAGTTTGTTATAAATAATAGATATGTGTGTCACATCTTAGTACTGTAGAATGCCATTAAGTGATAAATAGTGTTCGGGGATGTAAAAGGGTGGAATATGAGGGGAAGGGAGGTAGTTAAAAGGGTGGGAGAAAATAGGTTGCCAGATTGTTGTGATGCACTTTCCTCCAACATAGGTCTGCAAACCAAAGAGAGCAGGGTTCCCACCTATCTGCTGCACCAAGTCACAAATAGCAGCAACAGGATGTTAAACAAAGTTATACGAATGCTTTCATAGCTCGCCTTCCAAATCACTGACGACACAGTGTGCACACACTCCCATGGGTATTTACTTTCCACAAAGTGCATTAGCACTATATGCAATACAGATTTGTTACTTGTAACAGTAATACAAGTAGTACACATAAACAGAATATACATAAATCCCTGCACACTTTTCTAAACTGCCAGGGGCAGTTGATTTTTAGTCATCCTGTACAACAGCATGAGCATTTTCTGGGAAAGGCAATTTTCTGAACCCCAAACACTTCTTGATTTTCTGTTTAGACAGACTATACCACCTCAGCATTTCCTGTCCAGTTCTCTCATGTGAGTAGACGAAATAACTTCACTGAGCTTGTGTTTATATAATGGCATTATTTGCAGCTGTTAAGTAAGCTATTGTCAACTGTCACAAGTAAGTCTGCACCAAGTGTAACACAATAGTGATATGTATTAGACAGTGTCGATTTCATGGCCTCCACTATCAGTGTATGGAATATCTTTCCCATTAGGAGATATATAAAATGCACCATCCCAGCCTCAGCTCCCTCTACATTTGAAGGCCCAGAGATTAAGTTGGTTTCCTCTGCAGCAGGAGGAGGTTACATACGGATTGGGGGCTTCAGAAATTTTAGCCTAAGTCAAGCAATGCATTATAGCAAATTACTGTTCTAGAGCTGAACATGATCAACCATATTCCATCAGATACATTGAAACCCTCCATTCAATATATTCTGTGGATGTATGTTAGGCGACTACACTCAGTTGAGCCTGCTCTAAAAGTGCCAGCAGTCTCATGGAAGAGGTTTATGTGGTCTACCAGTGAGTGTGGTGCAGTAACTTTTTGGCCATTCATTAATTCACCACCAGGTGATCACTGTGGTTACACACGTTGTAATACACTGTAAATAACAGACACTGCCAAGATGTTAAATTACCAATCAGATCCCTTTCCCACCAACAGTACATGTTTACGGGAACATACTTTACATAAAAGCTCACTTAACAACTTAAAATAGGTACTCTTAATAAACTGAAAAGAACTCCACTGTACACTGAGGTGACAAGTCATGGGATACCTCCTAATATCAGTTCCAGATGTCCTTTTGTGTGACTGAGTGCAGCTACTTGATGTGACTTAGCCTCAGTAAGTCATTGGAAGACCCCAGCAGAAATATTGAGTCATGCTATCTCTATAGCCACAAATAATTGCAAAAGGCAGGACAGGAGATTGTGCATGACCTGAGCTCTGAGTTGTCTCCCCTAAATGTTTAATGGGGTTCATCTCAGGTGATCTGAACGGCCAGCTCATATGCTCGTATTGTCCAGAATGTTCTTCAAACAACTGTGACCCAGTGACACGGTGCATTGTCATCCACAAGAATTCCACTGTTGTTTTGAACATGGAGTCCATAAAAAGCTGCAAATGGTCTCTTAAGTAGTCAAACATAACAATTCCCTGTCAATGATCAGATTGGGTTGGTTGGACCAGGGGACAAAGTCCATTCCATGTAAACTCGGTCCACACCATCATGGAGCCACCATCAGCTTGTTCAGTGCCTTGTTGACAACTTCAATCCATGGCTTTGTGGGGTTTGTGACACACTTGAACTCTAAGCCTTTACCAAATGAAATAGAGACTTATCTGACGGGCCCCCGGTTTTTCGGTCATCTAGGGTCCAACCCCAGGAGAGGCGCTACAGTCAATGTTTTGCTGTTAGCAAAGGCACTCGCACCAGTTGTCTGGTGCCATAGGCCATTAATGCCAAAGTTCATCACACTGTTCTAAAGGATACATTCATACATCCCACATTGATTTCTGCAGTTATTTGACGCAGTGTTGATCATCTGTTAGCACTGACAATTCTATGCCATCAGCCAGGTATTGTCCATGGTAAAAGGTAATGCTTGAAATTTGGTACTCTAGGCACATTCTTGGCACTGTGGATCTCGGCATATTGAATTTCTAACAATTTCCAAAACAGAATGTACCATGAATCTAGTCCCAACTACCATTCCACATTCAGTCTTCTAATTCTCTTTGAGCAGCCATAATCATGTCGGAAACCATTTCACATGAATCACCTGGGTAAAAATTACTGCTTTGCCTATGCACTGCCCTTTTATAACTTGTGTATGTGATACAACCTCCTTCTGTATATGTGCACATCACTTTTCCATGACTTTTGTCGCCTCAGTGTATAAACGTGAGTTCAGTAAGTTATTGTGTCTCCTTACATAAAAAGAACAGGATGGGAAATGCTAGGGAGGTATAGGAGGTATAGTCTGTAAACTCCAGGAGCACTCATGGTGGAAGGAGTCACCTTTACTGGAAGACTGTTCCTGTCAGGATGACTAAGTCAATTTTTTCCTCACATTGTGGTACAGTGTGTGGGGATTTTACGTGGAATCTGTCCTATTCTTGCATCTGTATTCATTGTAGTGTTAACACACTTTGTGGAAAGTAAACACCCCCAGAAGTGGCTGTATACTGCTCAGTGATTCATAAGGCGAGCTGCAGAAGGTTTGGATAACTTTGTGCAACACCCTTTAGGTGTTTCTTGTGACTTAGTTCACAGACTTGCAAGGGAGGAGGGATGTGCGTGACCACAGTTAGGCACCACACCTTCCACTCTCGTGCATCTTCTAACCCCCACCACCCTCTGCACTCCCACAGGACACAATCTGTCTCTTAGTGCAGTTCTGTTGCACTTAGATGGAGTACACACATTTAATTTTTGTTCTTAATCTGCTATTTTTAATAATCTATGGCTTTTTCGTGTCTTCTGCAAGAAAAATATGATCTTAAATGGCCCCCACTCTCACACTCAAATTCCAGCAGTCAAGATTTTTAGTATGTTGTTCATGACATTCCTCCCTACTACTACACAAAAATGTGACTACATGAATTTTTCCCCTATTTGTCCATTATTGGTCCTCTTTGACTGGGCTGCAAGTAAAACAATCTAGTGGGTAAAGACAGTGTACTTGCATCTGGAAGGTAACAAGCTTCCTCCATGGGCAGTCATAAATCTGCCCAACAGTTGCAACAATGAGCAGTAATAATGGCACTATAGAATGCTCTGCCAGGAATGTCTCACAGAACTACAGTTTAGATAAAATACTTACTGTGCTAAACTGTGAGCTGGTATCTGTGACATGCATACCATTTAATCAGGTACTTGAAATAATAATCTTTTGTATGAGGTTGACTGGTTATGGTGCAATGATCCTGAATAACAAGGTAGGTCATTAACTGGTATTTATTCAAGGCAGCAAAATGTAATGTCAAATTGAACTCTATCTACACCAGTCAACACGCCAGCTGCATCACACAAAAATCACACTTGACATGACAAAATTCAAATTCCTGTTGTTTCAAATGGCAACGTATCTACAAGCACACAAAAATCAAAATATTATCCCACGCAAAATATGTCCCAGACCAAACCAAAGAGTTTATAGACTTCATACAGTGCAAAATTTCAGTATTAAATTTTTCACAACCTCCTTACCATTGTCCACGTTTCTGACTCAACAATATGCCTGCAATTGCTTTATAGAACTTTCATTTTTGTGAAATTAGTACAAGGTGTACTCCAGCTCAGGAGCAAACAGTTAGAACCCTTCATATCATTTGGGAAGGAAGTGGTCTTGAATAGGGAATTGCTCTTGGCTTTGAAATATCAAGGAGTGGCTCTGAACAGTATGCACGTATAAGAAATAATACCTAAACATGAAACAGAAAGTGTCTGCCAGAAATAACATTGCGGATACTGATGAGTACCACATGTGAAGATCACCTCTACAGTGTGAGAACTAGCCATGTGTTCCTCAAGTGCTGAATATGCATGTTTGGTGTGTTCCAAGTCGAGCCCTGCCAGAAACATAGATGTGGTGCTTAATGAGACGTATTGCATTGTCATGGGTTGTTTAAAACCTACACCCATAAATAAACTTTACTGCGCACGGCTTCAGTCTGTGGCAGCTGAAGTCACACTGCGAGCAGCGATGAGAGTGGAAATGGGTGGGAGTAAGGGGCTGGGGCTGGGGCTGGGGCTGGGGCTGGAGGACAGTGAAGTGCTGGTGGGGAGCAGGGATATCATATTTGGCAGTGCGCTCAGATAAAGGGTAGTCCACTTGTTTCCTGGCCACAGTTTGTCGGTGGCCATTTATTCACATGAATGGCCACCGACAAACTGTGGCCAAGAAATAAGTGGACCAACTTCTTGTTGATCACGCTGCCCAACATGACATTCTTCATTTCAGTGACTGCTTCACATCCTGTGCCATATGGATCCTCCCCACCAACACCAGCTTTTCTGAATTGCACAGGTGGGAATTGTCTCTGCAATATATCATATGTTCCCATAACCCTCCTGGCCTCAATCTTCATTAGTCATTGTTCTCACACATTCAGCCCCTTCCCTGTTCCCATTGTAGCACTAAACAGCCCTCATTTCACCAACACATGCAGTCTTTTTACTTCTCTCCTTTTCCACTAATCCTCCACACCTCTCGCCTGCTCTCCGTCTAACCTCCTGACTGCGCCTAGCTGCCCTACCCTCTCTCCACCTTGTCCCTGCATGCTTCCCAGCAGCACTTTTCCGCCCCGCCCCCCCCCCACCCACCCACCCATATCCTATGGTGTTTCGGCCACCTCTCCCAGCCACCACTGATGATTTGAAACGAGAAATAACAGCAGCTATCCAAACTGTTACGCCTGATATGCTACAGAGAGTGTGGAACGAGTTGGAGTATCGGGTTGATATTACTCGTGTGTCTGGAGGGGTCCGTATTGAACATCTCTGAACTTGTTTTTGAGTGAAAAAAAAAACCTTTTTAAATACTCTTTGTAATGATGTATAACAGAAGGTTATATTATGTTTCTTTCATTAAATACACATTTTTAAAGTTGTGGTATTCTTTTTGAATCACCCTGTATATATCTTTCAGATGAATACCATGGACATCATACTGTTCCTCCATATCCGCAGTGCCTAAGGCAGGCTGTTCCAAAACTCCCCCATAAGGCTGGGGTTCTCAGTTTGCCCGCAGGCAGGCATATGTAATATATACAGCCCCCCAGGTGACCCTATTGCACACGCTCTGTGGATATGCGAGTTACTTGGTGACTGCTGCCACTTGGCCAGGGCAGCATGATCCCCTATGCTATGGCCCATCTGCCGAACTGTATGTGCATCATCTGTTTACTCACCTGTGCCTGGCTGCCCACAAGTGGGCATTCAAGTTGGAACAGCTCAGCCTAAAGTCTGGACAAGAACTTTTGAAGTTCCTATAATTTCCATAATCATTGTAAAAAATGTTGTTGGCAGCAGCACCGGCTGCATCTTGACATGCCATTGCCAAAAAGCTCCTATAGTTCTGAAACATCAGAGTCCAAGAGCTGATTCTTCTAATTTCCTTAGTAGCTCTTAAGCAATCAAAGCATTCTTGTAATTTAATACAACAACAATTGTCCATGATTTGAAACGAGAGCATGAGTAGCAGTCTTTGGCATCAGGATCCTCCCCACCAACACAAACTGTAGGAACTCATCCTGAAACTAATCACATTTGCGGTCTTGCCTCAACCTTCACTAATCCCTGTCCTCCACCTGTCTCTCTTCCATCCTGTGCTCCTATTCCAGCCTCACGCGTCTGTCCCAACAACTCACCTGCAAAGTCATTTCTCCATACCTACCCCCTCCCACCCCAGCCTAGCAATCCCAAAGCTTCACCTAGCACACCCCCATTTTTTCCCAACCACATCCCTTCATGCTTCTACAGCATCTTTCCATATCCCTGCTCTGTTATCTGTCCCTATTCCTGCCTCTTCTGTACCCCTACCCTGGTCAAGGTCACTACTCACCCCAGTGGAACCTCAGCACCCAGATATGATATGGCCTGTGTGCGTGCGTGCGTGTGGAGAAGGTTCAAAAGAATGTGACCAACATTTAAAAGCCCCCAACCAGTTGATGCCTTTCAGCACTGCTACTGAGACTGGGAACAAAAATTCCCCTGGTGTGTATAGCTGTTGAGTGGAACTACTTTGAAGGGGACAATATTGTTTGAAAAAATAAAAACTTTTCTTAGATAAAAAAAATCAATCTCATTACTTTCCTCACACACCTAATGGTGACCTGTGTTGTATACCGAGGCACAACAAAATATGAACCCCTACATCGTACTGATGTGACGTATTATGCAAAAGTCACAGTCATCACACCCACTATCTCTTTTTTTTCCTAACTACTTCTGCCACCACCCTCCTCTCTTTGGGAACTATTACCTGCATCCGGTCTGAGGAACAGCTCCCTATTGCAGCCTCTAATGGTGACAGGGCTCTCTCATGGGACTCCTTTCCCTGGAAACGGATCAAGAGGGCCGACACCAGACAGTGCCTGAAGCAACTGCGGTCTGTGGGTCCTAGGAATGCCTGCTCTTCATTTGTTCCTACACTCATTGTGGATAGTCCCTTACAAGAATCCCAGCCACCAAAGGACTAAAAGAAGAAGAATGGGAACAAGGCTTCTCTGGTGACTCCGGAGGTGCCAGATCCCCCATGTAATCGGATTCTGAGCCAATTCTCATTTAAGGGGTTCCATTCCCTTTGGTGTTGGGCAATGATCCTGGGGCATGACTGGTCCTTGTGGCCCCTTCATGCCTAACTTTGGCAGCATTAACACGATCATTCAGTGGAACTGTAGCTTGTCACCTGTCAGAACTACTACAACTTACGTCCTCCTCTTCTGCAGTTTGCATTGCTCTACAAGGAATGCACTTCACTGATAACTATTCCACAACACTTTGTGGTTATTGTGCATTCTGTTGGAACCATACTGGCCCTGTGGCCCTGAGAGGGCATCTGGAGGAGCCTGTACATTGGTTGCACAGATGTCATCAGTTAGTGGATTCCCATTTGTACCACATTGAAAGTAATAGTGGTGTGGGTGCAAACAACCTCAGCGGTTATCATTTGCAAAGTTTATTTACCTCCAGGTAGGCTACAGGACTTCAGTGCACAGCACCCTTTGAAGGAGTTTCACTTTGTCTGGTAGGAGCTTTCTGACAGACCAGCTTAACAACTGTGTTCTGCCCCCCCCCCTCCCTCCCCCCCCCTTTTTCTCCACACGGCACCTTTCCAGCTACCTGCCTAATGATGGGTTCTCTCAACCTTGTGGCTGTGCTATTTCAGTCACTACATCAAAACTTTGTAACACCTACCACTTTCGATACTGTTGCTTCCTTGCCACTGCTAGAATGACCAATTACAATACAGTGGATGCTTTGAAGAGCGAAGTGGCAGTTGCGAGCCTCCACTTACTTTTGCCGCTCTCACCCACCTCCTTGTCAGATTGTACTGACAACATTGTGCAAGATGTCTCCAATGTAGTTACCCATGCCACTGGAACTGCTATTCCCCTTTCTACAGCCCCCCCCCCCCCCCCTCCAATTCTACAGGTTCCCCTACATTGCCAGCCAGTGCCTTGGTGGACCAAGAACATTGCAATAACTACTCAGAATCACCGAAGAGCCCTTCGACGTTTCGAATGACATTCTTCATAGATCAACTTTATCACTTTCAAGTGGCTTCATGCTGAGGATCACTATCTAACTAAACACAGTAAGAAGGAATGATGGAAGCACTACATCTTCTCCCTGCAACTGTATACCTCTTTCTTAACTAGAGGGAGAAGATAAGTAATTGCAAGCATCTGACTTAAGATAATGAATGAACATCATTTAGGTTGAGTATGATTGATGTAGAGGAATTATGGACAAAGTTTAAACTTTTTGTAAATCACACCCTGGGGAAGTTCATGCTGAGTAAGTGGATTAAGGACGGAAAAAGAGCCACAGTTATTTGATAACAAAATTTGGAAAATGCTGAGGAAACAGACTGTTGCACCCTCAGTTCAAAAAAGAGCGCAGAAATTACAACATGCAAAAGTTAGAAGAAACTCATGCATATGTAAAATGATTGATGCACGAAGCATACAACTTCCACTGTCACACCTTAGCAAAAGATCTTGATGAGAACCCGAGAAAATCCTGGTCCTACACGAAATCGCTAAATGGATGGAAGGCTTCTATTCAGTCACTCGTTGACCAGTCTGCTGTGGCAACAGAAGACAGCAAAAGAAAAGCTGAAGTTTAAGAAATCATTCATACAGGAAGGTTGTACAGCTAAATGAGAAAAAAGAAAATATGCAGACGACTCCCGAATATGAGATGGGTAAAAGGAAGGACCCACAAAATCGCAAATCAATATCCTTAATATCAGTTTACTTCAGAGTTCTTAAATATGTTCCAAGTCAGAATATAAGAAATTTCTGTGGAACAGAAAAGCTTCTGTCCACAAATCAGCATGGATTTATGAAACACAATGCTCTTTTCTCACACGGTGTGGCGACAGGCAGATTCTATATTCCTAGACTAATGGAAAGCACTTGCCATGACGCCACCCCCCCCCCCCCCCCACCCCCCCTCCTCTCTAGACTGTCAATGAAGGTCCAAGCGTATGAATTAGGAATTCCCAGCTATGCGAGTGAGCGCCTCAAAGACTTAATAAATAATAGAACCTAGTTTAATGTCCTCGACAGCGAGTGTTCATCAGAGACAAGGATATCATCAGTAGTGCCCTAGGAAAGTGTGATACAACTGCTCTTGTTCTCTGTATACTTTTAATTATCTGATGGACAGGGTGAGTAGCAATCTGCAGCGGTTTGCTGATGACAGTGTGGTGTATGGGAAGTTGTCATCATTGAGTGAGTGTAGAAGGATACAACTTGACTTAGACAAAATTTTTAGTTGATTTGATGAAGGTCAGCTTGCTCTGAATGTAGAAAAATGTAAGTTAATGCAGATGGGTAGGAAAAACAATTCCATATTGTTCTAATATAGCATTAGTAGTGTGCTGCTTGACACAGTCATATCAATAAAATATGCATGTGCAATGTTGCAATTCAGTATGAAATGGATTAAGCACATAAGGGAGGTAGTAGGGAAGACAAATGGTCGATTTTAGTTTCTTGGGGAAATTTAGTAAAGAGTAGCTCAATCTATAAAGGAGACTGTATACAGACACACTGTAAATATATAGCATTATATTTTGTGATGTTACTTGATAATGCCCAAGGAGGTGACATTGGCTAATCTGAAATGACACTTTTTAATTTTTTTTTTTTTTCAAATGAGAAATAGCTTCATGCGGAAAAGATGCATTTAAAATGATTTTTTAAAATCCAATTTCTCTGTCGTTTCACTGACATTTGTGTAAGAAAAGGTTTCTTAAAAAACTGGCCAGGTGCTAGTAGAACTCTCACACCAAGGGTCCCCTACAAATTTAATTATGTACATAGACAGTCAATCCTTTCCAGGAATTGAGAATTTAAATTATTTTTGAATTATCGACATTGATACTGAAAAGATCTCAGTCCCAGGGATTCCGGGACTTTCGAGAAAGCTAATTTCAAGTTTGAAGTGGGATTACAAATGACAAAAGAAATAACAGTTTGTTTGATATAATTACTAATTAACAACTTCCTGTTCTTTTCCTCATTACCTGTCCTGTGACACCTTTCTTCTTGCAAATTGTGTGATTCTACGTCAAGGAGAAGTAGGCATAAGTTTTTAATGAGAGAGTGAAGCAACTTAAAATCACTTAATAAAAGCAAGTCTTCTGGTCCAGACTGTATACCAAGTAGGTTCCTTTCGGAGTATGCTGATGCATTAGCTCCATACTTAACAATCATATACAACCGTTTGCTCGACGAAAGATCTGTACCCAAAGACGAAAGTTGCACAGGTCACACAAATATTCAAAAAAGGTAGTAGGAGTAATCCACTAAATTACAGGCCCATATCGTTAACGTCGATATGCAGCAGGATTTTAGAACATATATTGTGTTCGAACATTATGAATTACCTCGAAGAAAATGGTCTACTGACACACAGTCAACCTGGGTTTAAAGAACATCGTTCCTGTGAAACACAACTAGTTCTTCATTCACATGAAGTGTTGAGTGCTATTAACAAGGGTTTTCAGATTGATTCCATATTTCTGGATTTCCGGAAGGCTTTTGACACTGTACCACACAAGTGGCTCGTAGTGAAATTGCGTGCTTATGGAATATCATCACAGTTATGTGACTGGATCTGTGATTTCCTGTCAGAGGGGTCACAGTTCGTTGTAATTGGCAGAAAGTCATCGAGTAAAACAGAAATGATTTTTGGTGTTCCCCTAGGTAGTGTTAATAGACCCTTTGCTGTTCCTTATCTATATAAACTATTTGGGAGACAATCTGAGCAACCACCTTCGGTTGTTTGCAGATGACGCTGTCGTTTATTGACTAATAAAGTCATCAGAAGATCAAAACAAACTGCAAAACGATTTAGAAGAAATATCGAAATGGTGTGAAAAGGGGCAGTTGACCTTAAATAACGAAAAGTGTGAGGTCATCCACATGAGTGCTAAAGAGAACGCGTTAAACTTTGGTTACACGATAAATCAGTCTAATCTAAAATCTGTAAATTCAACTAAATACCTAGGAATTACAATTACGAACAATTTAAATTGGAAGAAACACACAGAAAATGTTGTGGGGAAGGCTAACCAAAGACTGTGTTTTATAGGCAGGACACTTAGAAAATGTAACAGATCTACTAGGGAGACTGCCTACACTACGCTTGTCCATCCTCTTTTTAGAATACAGCTGCGCGCTGTGGTATCCTTACCAGATAGGACTGACTGAGTACATCGAAAAAGTTCAAAGAAAGGCAGCACGTTTTGTATTATCGCGAAGTATGGGAGAGAGTGTCACAGAAATGATACAGGATTTGGGATGGACATCATTAAAAGAAAGGCGTTTTTCGTTGCGATGGAATCTTCTCACGAAATTCCAATCACCAACTTTCTCCTCTGAATGCGAAAATATTTTGCTGACACCGACTTACATAGGATGGAACAATCGCAAAGATAAAATAAGGGAAGTCAGAGCTCGTATGGAAAGATATAGGTGTTCATTCTTCCCGTGCGCTATACGAGATTGGAATAAAAGAGAATTGTGAAGGTGGTTTGTGAACCCTCTGCCAGGCACTTAAATGTGATTGGCAGAGTATCCTTGTAGATGTAGATGTAGAGTATCAATGTATGTCACAAATGGTCGTATCTTTTGATAGCATTGACTTAGAAGCTTTGACAGATCTAACCGTACCTGAGAAAAAGGGTTTGCGAAGTCAGTACAGAAACCTACAAATCATATAAATATTTAAAAGATTGTGCAATTAGTACATAGTAAAATTATGAAGTCAACTATTATAACATAACAATTATTGATCGGTCTTTCCTTATCCCCTCCAGCAAGTCTGCCCTGATCCAAGATTTTGGCCGACTTTTCTGTAACTCTTCCCATTTCCTAAACCTTTTTCTTCATCCCCATTCCTTTCACTTTAATCTTTCTGCCAGAAGGAGCCACTGCCTCCAAAATATCATGTGTTTCCATATGTTTTTGTGTTTTTTCGTGCCACTCTTTATCACCATTTTTTTTTATCTATTCTACTGAAATATTGATCTTCGTTTGGCCCAGTTTTCGGTTTTTATCCATCCTATTAAAATACTGATCTTTGTTTGGCAAAGTTTTTACTTCACAAAGCTGAGTTGGTAAATGCATGCTTTATGTTAAAAATGTCTGCATAATCTAAAGGGTAGGTGTTCAGTTTGTGCTTCATTGCGTGATCACATGATGAAGATTCGCCATATGGCTGCTTATTCTTAAATCCAGTAACTGAACTGAAGCCCATTTTTGTAGGCTCATTTCTCCTCATGGGGAGATAGTTTCTATTTCTTATTTTCACTGCTAATTTACAGGAAATGTGAAAAAGAAAGCTGTTTTTAAGCAATGGATCTTTGCTGTCCTGGTGTTAGTGGCTGAGTGTCTGATGCTACTTTCTTCTCTCCCTTTTCCCCCCTCCCCCAATTTTGCTGCACCTTACTATTGCCAAACAAAGTAGGAAAAGAAAAGTTTAATGAGCATAGCATTACTTTGTAGTTGTTATGAGTTTTGCAAATCTGCTGTGGGAAGTGTAAGGTTTGAGTGATGTCCAACATAAAATGTACACCTCATGTACCAATTAATCATCACTAATTGAATTGCTTCACATGAAGTCAGCAATACCTGGATGCTCGTGGCCACCACTTCCAGCATCTCTTATAAACAGGGAACTTCATGTTTTTGAACATTACTATTACCTATTCTTTTTTTGTTAGTTCATTGTTACTAGAATCTCAAGCATGAGGCATGTTTTATGTGGAACACCCTGTACTTTCAGGTCAGAAGTTATAACTTTTAACTGACTGGTTTAATAACAATAAAATACAAACAGTGCTTTACAAAAGTTTACAAATATCATACATTTACAAGCATCCTACCAGACTTATAAACATTCATTACAATAGTGAGATTACTGTGATACACTTTTTCATACAAAAGAGTCTTATACTAGATATGGTCTTTTTTTGGTCAAATGTATAAATATGGATCTTCACACTAGAAGCAGTGCTAAAGTGTTTTCAGTGTACACTGATATTTAGCACACTAATAAAATTCGTCCTTGAAAACTGTCAGTTAACTTGTGGAGCACGTAGCCAATAAATAATAAAAGCGAAAGTGATTTGATATTGTTGGCATTACAAAATTCCATACGTATTTCGGTATATAGACCAGTGTTGACAACATAAGTAACAAAATATTGAGCAATTAATTACATTCACAACAAACAATCTTTTATGCCTCGAGGAATAACATACATATTTCCTTTACAGCATTTTCACTTCCATTCAATTACTGAAAGAAACATAACATCCAATGTTATTTACATAGTTTTCTTGGTAGTAGGAACTGCATAAAAAGCTAAAAAAAATGACTTGCTTGCAATTATTCACAGGATGATTTTCAAACTTTTTGGTTGACTTGGTGTTTTACATACAAGGGTAATCCCAAAAGTAAGGTCTCCTATTTTTTTTTATAGGTACATAGATCTGTTTATTTCTACAATGGTTTAAATCAGTTTACAGCTTGAACATTTAGCTATTTTTCGACATAATCACCATTTCTGTCGAAGCATTATTGTAGACACTGTGGCAGTTTTTGTATGCCCATGTCATACTAGCTCATCGCCATGCTGTTCAGAAAGTTATGATTCTCTGCTTTCGCCTCGTCGTCGGAGCAGAATCGCTGGGATCGCAATTAACGCTGACAGGTACTGTGAGACTCTGAAAAAACTCAAACGGGCAATTCAGAACCGGAGAATAGGAATGTTGAACAAGGACGTACACATTCTCCGCGACAACGCTTGCCCACGCATCGCTCGGCAAACCATTGCTCTCCTCAAACGGTTTTAGTGAAACATAATCACCCACCCACCCTATAGTCCTGACTGGGCACCCAGTTCCCTAGGTTAAAAGAACATTTGGCCGGAAAGCGATTCAGCTCTGATGACGAGGTGAAAGAAGAGATTCATAACTTTCTGAACAGCATGGCGGTGAGCTGGTATGACATGGGCATACGAAAACTGCCACAGCATCTACAAAAATGCATTGACAGAAATAGTGATTATATTGAAAAATATCTAAATTTTCAAGCTGTAAACTGATGTAAACCACTGTAGAAATAAACAGGTCTATGTACTTATAAAAAAAATAGGAGACCTTACTTTTGGGATTATCCTCGTATATACCCTACGACCGTAGCCTTGTCAAAGACTAGGTGCTGCGATAGCTGCCAACTCCACTAAGAGACTGATGGTGTTGTATTGATTTGCTGATGCGAGGTCTACGAGGAGCAGCAAAGGCTTTATGTAATGGCATCTACACCATTCATTTTTATACGGTTTCTGTCAAAGTTGGCAACATGTTAACAGATTTAGTGGCATCCCCAAATAAACTGGGGTAGTAACTGTCAAAATTAGACATGACAATGTGTGTTACTGTTATGTACAAGAGTACCACTATGAAAATTATCCTGTGCATTACAATTCATTTGATGATCAGGGTTGCCTGAGTAATTGGCATGAGTTGTTAATTAAAAGCTTCATAAAAATGGAATCAATAAGAACTTTTCTATGAATGTTCTGTAATGGTTTTGTTTTTAAAAATACAAAGATGCCTTAGACCAATGAGAAGTAGAATAAAAAATATGTTTCCATGTAAGAACAAAACTACTAAAAAAAAAAGATAAAACTGAAATCAAAAGTATTTTGATGGGAGATATTAAGAAACATCCACAATAAAGATGCTATACTTTCAAAGGATACGAAAGTTACAGCATCACTTCTCTGTTACCTTATTTTGCCCATTTAGTATAATATTTTATTTTGGTCTTGTATCTAAGTTTCAAGCTTTTAACTTCAGCTTTCTATTTCAGTTTTTTATGTAAATATTCATCATAGACCTCAAAATAGTTCCAATGATTTTAGTTAGTAAAAACTGCAACAGGAAAATTAATGTGAATGGTCTATGGTAATATTAATTTATAAAGAGATTACTATTGTTACAAGCCTGTTTCTCAATGTGGAACAGTATCCTTCTGCGGACACTTTATTGTCTTATTTTGAAGTGCAGTATCAAAATATAGTATCTTATTTTGTCTTTACTAGCTGAAAATGCAATTTAAAGTTACTGAAATTGCTGAAAGTGACATATTAATAAGAAGTTATCCAGTATACGGGTCCTGTATTCTTATTTTTAACAAAAATCGTAACTTTGCGTTATAAAAACACTAGCATAGAATGGAAGTGGAATGTACTGCCTTCATTTTGTATATGGTCACAGGTATGGAGTAATATAATATGCACAAAGGATAACAGTTACATTACATTAATGAGTAGACATAGAGGAAAAAATAACTATGTGCATTGTGTACTACACCTGATAACAAGCAGGATCAAGTATAATAAATAGTTATAGACATAGTAATACAATTTCGTACAAGATATGCACTCCCCTCTACACTGTAGTCACTAGGCTTAACAATAATTCATTTGACAGATGAAGAAAGCACAAAAAATATTCTGTATATCTTGGAACATAAATCTAGATCTGACTATGCTTCTGCATGAGCTTTAACAGTTAATTAAAAATAGCTATTGCATTGTTGTACCAGCAACCATTTGTTCCCCTTGAGCCTCGTAAAGTAGAAGCATCAAATTTTGAAGTTCATAATTTTTGTTCTTTCTTTTCCCTTTCAATCCCCCCCCCCCCAATTTATCACGTGAATGGTGCATAAACAGTAAATCAAGTTATCACAAAGGACAGCTACACTCTTATTATTATGTCACAATGCATATCATTTCATCAAGTCTCAAATACAGCAAAGTAAAATTTTCACTGTAGTTTACAAAGTATCTTTTGACAGAATAAAATTTTACTGATGTTTGGTTAGCTGATCTACAGAATTCATTTATGCCTGTAGTTATGACAAGTGTCAAATCTGTCATCAGTACAAACAGCAGAAGGCCAATGGCGTGCACTATTTGGTTTCCAGAAGGTAGTCTCTTACTTGCATGCTTATGAAATAAAATGGGTTGATGTCTGCAATATTACACGATACATGTGACTATTCTATTCAAATGGATTTTAACTAGATTTTTAACAGAGTCAATGGAATTAGGAAGGTATTTAAAAATTACTGCCTTCTTTACTGGAGTGATCAGGAGTTACAACTACATGTTAGCAGAATGCACACATGCTTTGAACCGGATGCATACAACTTGGAAAACAAATAGCTACTTGTGTCATACTACTTGATTTCACTACCAATGAGCAAAATGAGTGGGGCAGTTCCATTACAGCAAGGATCACAAATGAGCATGCATTCCTATATCGTTGTAAGGTTTTTAAATTAACTTGTAAGATATGAAAACTATCCCAGCTAGTGTTTCCCATGTTTGGTTGTATTTTCATACATGCAAGATAAGCTCTCTTAGTCCAATGCCATTACACTAGGAGATGGAAAGTAAGCACACTCATAGAAAATATTTTCAAACAAAGGCATTACCAGATATTAAGATAGGACAGGCAGTAGAATTAGCAGAAAGAGAGAGAGAGAGAAGAGTGTGTGTGTGTGTGTGTGTGTGTGTGTGTGTGTGTGTGCCTTGGTTAACTGTTATAATTTTTTTGTAAAACTGTGAAAGTGTAAGACTTTTATTCAAAATGTCCACAGGGCTTTAGCACAATGTTGCTGATCAAACAGATTCCTATTGTTTCACTGAGATACATACCTTTTCTGAAAGTATTTTTTTGTTTCTTTTGACACTTCTACACTATTTAATGCATTTTATAATACTATATGGTTACATTGTATAGATGCAGTACAAAACTTTGGATGTACCTTGGTCATTTGTGATATGTATGTACATAAATTAACAGATGCAAAATGTTATCTTACACATTTATGAGTTACTCATAATAAATTTATCTTATCTCATTTCTCTGTGAATTTCACTTGCTTGAACAAACATCAGAAAAACAAAGGCAGTGACTTGTATGAGGTTTTTATAAAATGACACAGTGCGTAAACAGTTTGATGTGCACATTACTAGAAGACTAGTCAAATAGTTTATCAAAATATATGCAGCAAATATTTGTTTATTGACACAACTTTATAATCAAATAAATTCTCAAAATATGGCAGTGACTTCTTGCAATGAAAGGTGCTGATATTGTATAGGGATTGCATGTAGATTAGTTTATGTACAATTGTAAGTTCTTTAATGAAATGTTATATTACACAAATTTTTATCTGGGAAGTATAGCTCGAACTGTGGGGAAAACTAGGTGCAAAATTCAGAACATGACAATTATTGTAGTTGTAGGAGTGACAAATAACTTCACTTGTGACAATCATACGGTGGGTTCAAAAACTGATGAATCCATATTCAGTATATTTTTTATTTGCCAGTTGTATCTCCATTTGTGAGTTAAGTATTCACTTACTTGTAGCCCTCTTATTGAAGTACTTTTTCTTACACAAAGCTGAAATGAGTCATTACAGACTATTTAAAAACAAGCTTTGAGCAACATTTTGAAATTTGTAGATTTTTTTACTAAGTTATAAAACTGTAGCAAATTTTTTAAGCAAAATCAAACTGATTTTGTGAAATTTGCCAGTGAAATGTAAGAAGGATGTGAGGATGCATTAGTGAGTTATTTGAAAAAATCAAAGCACACAGCGAAAGAACTGGGACCTGCATTCATGCTACTTAGTTCAGCAGACAACTATACCACTCTACAACAATGATATGGAATGTGGCTGCCTACAAGGCCACATCTTTGGGGAGAAAAATTAATTCTGTACTTCTACAGAGGTAGTACAGAAATTTGCAAAAACCAACCTCTTTTTCACAATGTATATACCTGGCAAGATATTTAAAAATGCTGATACAATTTATGGCAATATTAACACCATGTGGTACTCATTCAATAAGCAATAGATTCATTTGTTCCAGCTAGTGGTATATAATCTTCATCGCTGGTGATAAGCTGTCCCAACAGTCTAGTGTACCTTTACTTTTATTGGTGCACACATAACTACTTGAGGCTGACAGACAACCAGAAGGGAATGTCACAGTCACTACATGCCACCTTCATCCATTGCTCGGTTCATGTCTTCAACCACTCGCCCTAGTTCTGGCCGAAGTTCAGAATCTCGTCGAAAAACTGTGTCGAGGAACTGGGGATCACCAAAGAAGTTGAAAATTGAGTCAATTCGTGTGATGCTCTTGTCAGTAAGGTGACGTCCAACCAGTAAACCCAGCGCTGTACGAGCTTCAGCCAGGGCAGTTAGAAGATACATACGATCATAACTGAAATCCACCTGAAATATGAAATAAGAATAAGTGTGGAAAAAAATACGACAACTATATCATGTGCACTTGCGCAGGAAATCAATGTGCCACTTAATCTTTTTTTTTACTTGGTGGCAGTTTTGTTTTAAAAATCTAATATCCTAAATTTCTAGTATTATTCTCTAAATGAACAAGTTAACTATCCTCTTTGTAAAATACGTAAATGCAAACATAATAAGACACACAATAACAAATTATCATTTATTACTACACTTCGGAAACACTATTAACTAGGGATGCCATCTTTCAAGAAAGCCTCAATCAAATGAAGTGAAGAAAATGCTAATATTTTACAATAAATATCATTAGTAATGTACTGAATTTGTTGTATGTATAATTTCAAAACATACCAAAATGTAGTTTTAATATTGTGTTAACACAAAAATAAAAGAGAAAGTCTTCTCTTTTTCACTCTTACTTGTAATGTACAGATTTGCCATTGAAACAAGGAATGAATTTTTTAATGAACATTTAAATGCAATATAACAAGTCCAGTTCAAAGTGTAGACAAAAAAACACAGAGAAAAAAATCTTGAAGAAAATGTCCAAAAGTAACATGACCACTGTTTTGTATTTTTGAATGCCTATTTTGTGTAGTTCTTTGCTGCTTTCAGTAGTCCTTTACTGCCCCCCCCCCCCTTTCCTTTTTAAGAAGATTCAGGAATTCACCACAACATTCAGAAAAGTTCACTTTTATTGGAAGTTCTCTTTTCACCACAGCCCTGGACATCCAGTTTCTTTATTCTGATCGCTGGTTCTAGATCATATTGAAAATTCTTTCACCAAATGATTTTCTGGCAGGAACTGAAATTATGTGTAACATACACTAAGCAACTGAGAATGGGAGATGTCAATTGTGGTCTGCTGCTTAAAGAAATTTACCCAAACCTGGTCTTCTGATTTACTTTTTGTCATGCCCAGATTATGCCTTCTGGAAATCACAGAATTCACTGCATAACTGATCTTCATCGAGGGTGAAATTCAATTTGTTTGTAACCTTTAAAACACAGTACCATTGCAGATGAAAATCTTCCTGTTATTTAAGCAAAAAGACTGAATACATTGTTCTCATAAAAGTCATATTTTTGTGACAAATAATTAATGCAATGCGTCAAAAAAGATTGTGACTCATTTGCAACGTCTGTGATTTGCTATTTCTTCCACGGCTTCATTATATTTCTTTCCTAATAGTTTATCTTGCTTCCTGCTATCTAAGGTTGCTCTTAAGGCAGCTTATCATTATGTCCAACTCAACAGAAGTAACTAAGCTGTTTTCCAGTTTTCTAATGGCAGTTTCAAACTGGGGCAAAATACAGCGCAGAAAACCAATAGCTTTAAGGAAAGAAGTTCAGTATCTTCAGCGTCATGCTGCACATTTGATGCCACAATGTAGTTTTAATACTGTGTTAACACAAAAATAAAAGAGAAAGTCTTCTCTTTTTCACTCTTACTTGTAATGTACAGATTTGCCATTGAAACAAGGAATGAATGGTTTTCTGCGCTGTATTTTGCCCCAGTTTGAAACTGCCATTAGAAAACTGGAAAACAGCTTAGTTACTTCTGTTGAGTTGGACAAATCAGTCTTGAACAATCTTTCTCAAGCTCTGAAATAAAATAGTTGCTGGTAGGCCAGCAGTATACAATTCTGTCAATTGCAGGATGTAGTGAATGCCATTTTAAACATCTCCACTAACTCTAAAATTCTCTCAGTGACTGAACATGTGGAACAGAGAAACAAAATTCACTGTCGATTTTGAGAACTCGAGCATCATAATCAAATGTTTTAAGACCAAGTTTTACGGTATTATTAATTTATGATAAGGCAGTTTCAACTGGCCCTCAAAGTCAATGGATTTTTGTTTTTCAGTAAGACAAAAACAGATTTTTTTGCCATAGTTCACTAGAGCACTGTCAGCATTGTAGGACCTTACTTGGTTAAGATGAAAGACATTGGATTCTTTAATGTTCTCTATTCCATGAAAAATATCTTTGTGGGTTTCTTTGGAGTCTTCATAAAAATCTAGCAATCTCTGATGTATCCTGCAGTTTTATATTTCCTGAGTTTTAAGTGACTGAGGACAAAAAAAAAAAAAAATCTATTAAGATCCCTTTTTCTCTGGAATGGGTATATGTACGAAGATGAAATTTATGTCACATACTAAAGTATGTGGTCCTTGGCAGCATAAAAGATTTAAGCTTCCAAGTCAGTGTAGTCTAAAGATATGGCCAATTAGGTCACGTTTTTTGTACTTGTAAACTCACTCATCAAAAGTTATAGGGTGCTTCCCACTGACATAGAATTATGAAATTTGTCAAAAAGCAAAGTTTTATAGTATCAGTTAAAGAAAAAAAATCTGAAAATTGTTAATTCATAATTATATCATACGACATTCATGGAATTCCAAGGACCAATATCTTGCCAGTATCAAAACTGTAGATATTCTCGATTCTTCTGATAGAATTACTATCTGTATACATAATTAAGTTTGTATGGAACCCTGAGAGTGTGAGTCGTACTAGCACTTGGCCAATTTTATTTTTGTGGCACTGCTGTTGTGCCAGAATGTGTTTTTGTGTCTTCTGATGAGCCACTACAACTTTTCTTCATTGAAATTTGATCTCAAACATGATGGGGCAAATTTACACATTTTGCTGTGAAGTCTTTTTCTTTCATCTGTCATGTGAAAAAATCTTTGTTTTCTAACCAATTTTTGTTGAAACTTCTTGGTTCTTTGTTGTAACATTTTTCATCAGAACAAACTTGATGAACTGTTTTCATCATCAGAGGAAGCACAAAACACCTTTTCAGAACAATTATCATTTCCAAATCGTAAATGTTCAAGCTGGACATGAAATGTGCTGCTGGCAACTTCACTACCCAATAATATCCAATTTAACAGGAAATTGTGTGTTCTGAACCATGTTTAGCACCTGAGGGAGGAAAGCCACATATCACTGTTTCACTTTGTTCTCATGAAGTGTAAATTCAACACAAAGGTTACTGGACATTACTCTAATATGTAGACAATCCTGTCAAAAATTGGTGAGGTGGCAATGCTACCAATAATCCTAATAAACTTCACATTCACTTTCAAGAAACGTAAGCCATGGTACGTTCCGTAATATTTCATTTAGAATACATTGTTGAGGCATGCTAACAAAGATAAATTAAAATGCGATTAAAAAAATATTTTTTTTTAGCATTTATACAAGTGTTTCTAAATCAGCTTATCCGTTTCAGTGAGTTACCTGTTTGGAAATGATATTGTTAATCATTGATAATTGTTTAGAATTATGTAATATGAGTTTTTTTAGATCACAGTTGTTTCCTATTCGATAATTGTCTTTGCTGTGACTGTTGTGTTTGATTTAGACCCCTATCAATAGACTCGTAACTTTTTGGCCGAACTTACCCATGTGGGAACTCCAGACGATGAATGCCGTATGATCATTTCATTTCATTTTATTTGTATCATCAGGAAACATCAATTAAAAATTAGAGAGAGAAAACTTGAATTCCCTTAAATGAGAACTACTTCAGTCAAGACCATTTGTGGGTCAGCAACGGAATCTTTGGGGGCACAAATTTGATTCTGAGTTGTTGTTATTCCAGCAGTGTGGGCTAATCTCTTTGTGGGTATCAATACATTTGATTGGTTATAATTTCAACAAAACATCATTGTTTTTAAATGACATCTGCAAAGACGATATGGGATAGTAAAGAAGGTGAGCCAGAAATGGTAATGGTAATGGTACACGACGTACTCCTTGCTACAGGCCATATAGATGTACATGTAAATGACAATTGGGCAAACTTCCCATTGCAACCAAATGAAATCAGTTAACAGCCATACGCAGAAATGTTCATGTTCATGATTTTACTTAAGCGAGCTGATAAATGCAATGGAAAGAAAACACGGGAGGACGTAGGATGGGAGGGCAATGGAATACCACTTTAGGAAGAGTGGGAAAGATCTTGGGTAGAAACTCCCTTAATTCCAAGCGTGATGATACATAGTCAAAAATTCCTGTCATACGATATTGTTCAGTTTTCTAGGTGAGGGTGATGAGGGGGACAGTTCTTTGTAGCTGATTCTTGGGGGAGGTGGGAGGATTAGGGGAGTGTGATGATGTGGCATGAGAAAATTGTTTGCAGACTAGGTTTGGGGGGGAGGGGGTAGTGCCTGTCTGTAGAGTCCCCTAGTGAGACTTTCAGCATACTAGGCAAGAGAACTCTTGTCACTGCAGATACACCACCCATGGTTGGCTAGCCTGTATGGGAGAGAATTTTTGCTGTAGAAGAGATGTTTCCACATGGTTAACCTTGGGTGCAGGGCTGAAGGTGACACCTTTGGATAGGATTAATACTTGGGGGAGGGGGGTTGAGTTTTTTTGTGGAAAGTTAATAACAGTATTTTGGGTCCGTTTGGGTTCTGAATTTCAAGGGAGAGAGTTTTGGAGGATGTGGCAAATTTAAAATGTCAGCTAGGCAAGATCTGGGTGCTATGAGGGATTGGTGAGGGGTTTCACTATGGGTAGGATAGGTAAGTTGAGGGTAGAATGTCCATATGTTGGAAGATTAATTGAGTTGTTGTCTGGGATGATCTTCCAGGTGTTGCAGGGCAAGGATTTCAAACATGGAAAAAAGATGCATGTAGTCAGGATTGCACAGTAACAGTATTTTTCAGAGGGAGCAGAGATGGTTCTGGATTGCCTGTGCCATGGAGTTGGGCTTTTGCAGTACCAGGTTTGTGAGGAATAGGGACTGGTAGAATTTGAAAAGATAAGATCACTGTGAAAGGAAGGCTCAGTTCCTGAAAAAGGATTTTTATGGTTAGGTATTTGGGACAGGGGGATTCTATGGCTTAGGCTGCGTTTAAGGAACATGTTGTGGCACTGGGCTTCAGCTAGGAAAAGGGGCACTTTTCTGAACTGATGCAGATAGATGAAGCAGGGTCCGTTTAGGCTGGGATGGTGCTAGGAAAATATGAAATGACATGGGGAAATAGACAACTGAAAGCTTTAAATAGTTGTAAAGGGAACTGGATAACAAAGCATGAGTTTAGGAAATGAAAAGGGTGGAAGAAATTGTGCCGAGGGCAATAAAATAGTCCTGTAACTTAACTCGTGTCACTGCCCTCACCACAATTTCTTCCATCCTTTTGTATGTGGTTTATTGCATGTAAGTTATAGTCAGTGTGGAAACCAAAAAGGAAAGACATAAAATTCTGACGGAAGCAATGTGTGAAAAGGGCTGGGTCAAGTGGAGATGAAATTTTGTGGTTTGTTACTAGAATAGTGTTGTAGCTGTGACCTGGTTGATGGGTGGTTCATAGAATAGCACGCAACACTGTTGAAATGACCCTGACTGGTGCCACAAGGTCTCACAAGTCACACATGACCACGGTGGTCAGGGCCGGAGACGTGAGAAGAAAAAGGTAGGAACAGATGAGGATGGGCAATAAAGGAGAGACAATATAAACGTAAACTGCAGGACAGATGATGTGAGATGTAGGATGGAAGGGAGCCACTAGGCAGTATAAATATAGGCATGTGATGGCTATGACATTCCAGCTCCCACACACTTGCCACAGGTATCACAACTCTGTGGAAGACCCAAGTGAAGATCTGCTCAATCCATCCACTAAGCACTTCCTCCTACTCCAGTCCTGTCACAGGCTTATCCTGTCTCATAACAGGCAGGGCCACCTATGAAGCATGTATGACACATACCAACTCTGGTGCAATTGCTGAACAGCTGTTTATGTTGGTGTGATAACCAGCTGCCCACCAGAATGAGTGGCCACTGCCAAACTATGGCTGAAAATAAAGTTACCACCCAGTGGCACAACAAGCAGCTGAGCACAACACACTCAAGTTCAGTGGTTGCTTCAGAACCCGTGGCAACTGGATCCTTCCTTCCAGCACCAGCTTATGTGAGCTACACAAATGGGAGTGATCCTTGCACAACATCTTTCGCTTCCATTACCCTCCTGGCCTCAGTTTCTGCTGATCAAACTGTCCCCATAACCTCCACCCACCAATTTCCCTTTCCTGTCTCCACATCACCCTCACTGTGCACTGCACCTCACCGGCTCTGGTACCCGTATATCTTATTCCTAGCCCGTGCAGCTGCCACCCCTGTTTGGAATTCCGAGGATCTCTCTCTCTCTCGCTCTCTCTCTCTCTCTCTCTCTCTCTCTCCCTCCCTCCCTCTGTGTGTGTGTGTGGGGGGGGGGGGGGAGGTGTGTGTGGGGGGGAGGGGGGTTTACAATATTTTGTAAAATGCAGGCTGAATAAGGACAAATAGTTTATAGCAGTTTTAACAAAAGTAAATTATTGTTGTTGTTGTTGTGGTCTTCAGTCCTGAGACTGGTTTGATGCAGCTCTCCATGCTACTCTATCCTGTGCAAGCTTTTTCATCTCCCAGTACCTACTGCAACCTACATCCTTCTGAATCTGCTTAGTGTATTCATCTCTTGGTCTCCCTCTACGATTTTTACCCTCCACGCTGCCCTCCAATACTAAATTGGTGATCCCTTGATACCTCAGAACATGCCCTACCAACCGATCCCTTCTTCTAGTCAAGTTGTGCCACAAATTTCTCTTCTCCCCGATTCTATTCAATACCTCCTCATTAGTTGTGTGATCTACCCATCTAATCTTCAGCATTCTTCTGTAGCACCACATTTCGAAAGCTTCTATTCTCTTCTTATCCAAACTATTTATCGTCCATGTTTCACTTCCATACATGGCTACACTCCATACGAATACTTTCAGAAATGACTTCCTGACACTTAAATCAATACTGGATGTTAACAAATTTCTCTTCTTCAGAAACGCTTTCCTTGCCATTGCCAGCCTACATTTTATATCCTCTCTACTTCGACCATCATCAGTTATTTTGCTCCCCAAACAGCAAAACTCCTTTACTACTTTAAGTGCCTCATTTCCTAATCTAATTCCCTCAGCATCACCCGACTTAATTAGACTACATTATTAATGCAGTTTTTAATAGTTACTTCTGTTTGTATGTGCATGATTTGACTCATAGCATGTCCCTGCATGTTCTTTTTCATGGCAAGATCTACAAAAAACAATTACTGAATGAATTAACATTAATGAATCACTGTGAACAGCATCCTTAACACTTTTTCCAAAATCTATCTCTTATAAGGTTAGTCACATTTTTCATACATTCTTCTCCTTCTCATCTTCGATGTTATGTGATAATCATACAAATACAAAGTATCCATCAGAACACAGGTTCTGCTCTCACTGTATATTTTCAGATATATACATACCTCATAAAACGAAACAACAGCCATGGCAGTTGAATGAAACCGCTGTTTGAAGCGTTCTGCATGATGCAGCTCTTCATTGCTGAACTGCCCATTTCTGTAGAGCACTCCTAACTTCACAACCAGTTTTATGATGTTCTTCACCAACTTTTCCGCTTCTTTGCGATTTCCAGTCTGTTGAAAAGAAAAAGAATAAATGTAAATTTAGCTTATCTGTAAACCACTGTAAAGGTAAATGGATAATATGTGGTAGAAGCAATGTAAATCATGGAAAAAGTTAACAGCAAGACATAAGTAAATGAAATTAAATATGGTAAATAATTATAAGGCAGGAACAAATATAACAACAGCAATAATTCACTTTAAAAATAAAATCAAAGTGAGAAATATATAAAATAATCATTTCCTGTTTGACTTACTGGTAATATTATGTAACGGCTGTATTGCTATTCACCATGTAGAGGAGATGTTGAGTCACAGACAGGCACAACAAAAAGACTGCTATACATTGGCAATGAGCAGAGACATTCGTCATGTGTGTGAGAGTTGTGCTTGTGTGATGGTGTGTGTGTATTTTCTGCTTTAGAAGAAAGCCTTTTGGCTGAAAGCTCATATGTATTACAGTCTTTTTGTTGTGCCTGTCTGTGACTCAACATCTCCTCTATATGGTGAGCACTGATTTACCCTTCTCATAATATTGTAATTATTCCATCCTGTATTTTCCAAGGAAAAGGAACCGTACAAACGTTTGCATAAAATGATTCAGAAAGATAGTGCATCTATGAGCAAAGTCCCATTCTATTCCATTGTCCTGACTGAACAATCTCATCAAGTTTAGTGTCCTAGCCAAGCCTACTAACATGCTACAAGTTTTCAACATGAGAAATATACATGTGGTACAACAGTTTTTATAATAATTATGGAGGCTTGATGGTGGAAAGTCAGGAGATGCCAGTGCCAATAATGAGGTATCTTTTTAAATGGCGAAAAGCTTCAGATTCTGAAGTGATACTATATTAAAATCTTCTGATTGTCTTTTATGACAACACACTGCACTATATGTTGATGACTTCATTACATGTTTTTGTATAGTACTGCATCCTCACTATAGGTGAGTCTTTCTCAACTGATGCTCCAAGTGATCTTTCCTTCTTTTCCTACCTGCCACAACCTATCCCTCCTTCCTTCCTGAGGAAGGTATTATAATTTCCAAAAGTTACATATTGTTGTTAACACTTTTAAATGTATATATCAGTAGTGCTACAAATTTCACTTCTTGGAAGTAAGCACTAGCCAGCTGTTCTATCTGCTTGTAATTCTTCTTGTCTATTAAAACTCTGAGTAAATTAAATATATAAACTTGTATATGAGAATTCCAGCAAATAGAAGAATTTTAAATAAAAAAGGGAGATCATGTAGTGCCAATAATTTTCTCAGCATCACTTGGAAGTCACAAAAACTTTTTACTCCTTGAGAGTTAGATGCTAGTATCATGTTAACAATTACTCGAGAGGTGGACTGTCTATATGCACGAACAGCAGAACCAAGTTCCTAGACCAAGGTGTAATAAGCCTGTGGTCAACAGCATTTATAATGTTGTGAAACAACCCACTAACCATGCCAAAGAACTGCTGTTCTTCTCATTTTCAAGTCATTCATAATGAGATGAATATTGGGGTTTTGGAAAAATGTCATGAAACAGGGATTTTCTAGTCTATAATATATCTTAACCATATAACTAATTAAGAGTTGTTGTTGGTGTATCTTTAAAGGTGGAATATCTCTTTCAACAAGGAGATTACCAATAATGTTCATGCAAACACCTCCATGATGCCTCAGTTGTGGTGTACAGGGTGTAGTAGGTCTAAAACAGAATGTGCTGCTGACCTGCAAGCAACATATCTATAGTTTAATTAGATTACAATGAATAGCTGGTAATCTGAACATCTATCCTGGTTCATGGGTCAAGGTCATATTGCAGTCTCCTAAGCTAACGTCTTCCAGAGGCAGCAAAACTTTTATTTTCAGTATTTTGCACAGTTGAACAAACTTAACGATTTAAATCACTTTCATAATCTACTCATTAAAAGATATAATCTTTGTTAAAGTTTTAATGCGGTAAGACAAATATAACAGTTAGAAAGTGAGTATGTCTCGAGGCAGCTTAACTAACTACAAGCAAATACCCAGCTAATTTTTGTAGAAAATTTACGTGTACATTGGAAGTATAGGTTAATGGGAAATGCAAGTGGCTTATCTGTCACAACAGACAAGAAACTCAAATCCTCCAAGATAGAAGCTGAAGTTGCATGCGAGTCTGTTTGGGCAGGACTCAGTATCAGGAGTGGGCATAAAATGGTAAGTGGATCCTTTTGTTGCCCATCATACACACCTCCTGACCTAACCAAAAACTTTAGAGAGAACTTCAGTTCATTCGTGTGTAAGTTCCCCTGTCATGCTGTAATCATTGGTGGAGACTTTAATCAAACAATCAATTGAGAAAATTACAGTTTTGTTGGTCATGGGTGTGACAATACATACTGCAAAACATTACTAAATGTCTTCTCTGAAAACTACCGAGAACAGATAGATTGGAGCCCCACTCACGATGGAAATATATTAGATCTAATGACAACAAATATACCTGACCTCTTTGAGGATGTCCACATGAAGACTGGTATCAGTGAGCATGGCACGATTATGGCAACAATCCTTACCAAATACACAGGATAATTAAAACATGTAGAAAGATATACATACCTTCAGCAAACTATCAGTAGACTCATAGCTCAACGAGGAACTTCAAACTTTTAGCACAGGACAGGAACATGTAGAGGAACTATGGCTCAAGTTTAAAAGAATAACTGATCATGCACTAGACAGATATGTATCCAGGTGAACAATTCATAATATGAGGGACCCCTCCATGGGATTCAGTCACAGCAAAGAAACTTCTAAAGAAACAAAGACTACCGCACAATAGGTAAAACAAAGCACTGGGCTATAGAAAGAAAGACACTGAATGAAATGCATTTAGCTACCAAGTGAGCAATGCATGAAGCTTTGAATGTTAACTGTAACAGAATCTTGTCAAATGATCTTTTACAAAACCCAAAGAAATTCTGGCTGTATGTAAGGGCTGTTAGTGGGATCTAGATTACTGTCAGTCACTCACAAATGAGGTGGGAACTGAAATTAAGGGTAGTAAAGCGAAAGCTGAAGTGCTTAACTCCATCTTAAAATGTTCCTTTGCAATGGAAAAACCAAGAATTGTCTCAATTTAATCCTCATTCCACTGAAAAGATGAGTGTAATAAGTGTTAGTGTCAGTGATGTTAAGAAACGGTTGAAATCGTTAAAACTGAACAAAGCTCCAGGGTCGATGGCATCCCTATCAGATTCTATAGTGAATTTGCAGCTGAGTTAGCCCCCCTTTTAACTACAATCTACGGGAGATCGTTGGTGGGTAGGGGGGGGGGGGGGGGGGAGTGCTCAGCATTAGGAAGAAAGCACAGTTCACATCCATTTACAAGAAGGATAGTAGAAGCTGAGCTGATGGAATTACATTTTCCTGGAGACATATGAGTCTAAACTTTATCTTTGATAAGGATAGAAACTGAAGCAATAGATTAAAATTTGTGCCATGGCTGGGAGTTGAACATGAGTCTCCCGCTTACTAGGCAGATGTGCTAACCACTACATTATCACAGCATTATGGCTACCATAGGCTACCCTAGACCAATGTTCTCCCTAACACAAACTTCAGTTCACACCTTCAGCCCATTTTCCTCTTCTTAAGTCATCAGTATTGCTGAGGCTCTCCAGCACTGGAATAGCACCTCAGCCTTGTATATAATGGGGAAATATTGTCACAATGCTATGGTGGTGTAGTGGTTAGCACATCTGCCTAGTAAGCAGAAGACCCATGTTCGAATCCTGTCTGCAGCACAGATTTTAATTCATTGCTTCAGCTTCTATCCTTATTGATGATGGAGGTACACGCAGGATTTAACCCAAAATTGGACTAGGGTAGTCCATGTAGCTTTGGTAGCCCTACTGCTTCAGTGAAGTAGGGGTTAACCCATTTGCCTAGTGGGCAGGAGAACTGGGTTCAAGTGCCAGCCGTGGCACAAATTTTAATTCACTGCTTCAGCTTCTAGCCTTATCGAAGATAGAGGAAATGATCCACAAAACTACCACCCAATATCCTTGACATCAGTTTGTTGTAGAATCTTATAGCATATTCTGAGCTCAAACATAATGAGGTATTTCGAACAGAATGACCTCCTCCATGTCAACCAGCATGAATTTCAAAAATATCGATCATGCGGACCCAGCTTTTCTGACATGATATACTGAAAGCTTTGGATCAAGGCAGTCAGGTAGAGGCACCATTTCTTGAGTTCTGAAAAGCATTTGACTCCACAGCACATCCAGACTTGTTGTCAAAACTATGATCAAATGAGGTAGCAAGCAGAAAATGTCACTCGGCTGAGGATTTTTTGGTAGGGAGCACGCAGCATGTTATCTTGGATGGACAGTCATTGACAGATGTAGATGCAACTTTGGGTGCACACTAGGAAAGTGTGTTGGGACTCTTACTGTTCATGTTTATATTAGTGACCTTGCAGATGATATTAATAGTAACCTTAGAATTTTTGTAGATGGTGCAGTCTTCTATAATAAAGTACTATCTGAAAGAAGGTGCACAAATATTCAGTCAGATCTTGATAAGATTCCAATGTGGTGCAAAGATTGGCAATTTGCTTTAAATGTTCAGAAATGCAAAATTGTGTACTCCACAAAACAAAAAAGAAACATACACCGAAGAGCCAAATAAACTGGTACACCTGCCTAATATTGTGTAGGGTCTCTGTGAGCTTGCAGAAGTGCCACAACACAATGTGGTAAGGACTCAACTACCTGAAATAGTGCTGGAGGCAATTGACACCATGTATCCTGCAGGGCAGTCCATATATCTGTAAGAGTACGAGGTGGTGGAGATCTCTTCTGAATAGCACATTGCACGGCATCCCAGTTTGGCTCAATAATAATCATGTCTGGGGAGTTTGGTGGCCAGCGGAAGTGTTTAAACTCAGAAGAGTGTTGCTTGAGCCACTCTATAGCAAATATGGACGTGTGGGGTGCCACACTGTCTTGCTGGAATGCCCAAGTCCTTCAGAATGCATGATGGACATTAACTGATGCAGGTGATCAGACAGGATGGTTATATAAGTGTCACCTGTCAGGATTGTATCTAGACATATCAGGGGTCCCATATCACTCCAACTTCATAAGCCGTCGCCATTACAGAGCCTTAAACAGTCCCCTGCTGACATTCAGGATCCATGAATTCATGAGGTTGTCTCCATACTCGTACACGTCCATCCACTCGATACAATTTGAAACAAGACTCATCCGACCAGGCAACATGTTTCTAGTAATCAACAGATCAACAGTCCAATGTCGGTGTTGATGGGCCCAGGCAAGACGTAAAGCTTTGTGCTGTACAGTCATGAACGGTACACGAGTGGGCCTTTGGCTCCAAAAGTCCAAATCGATGATGTTCCATTGAATGGTTCACACACTGACGCTTGTTGATGGCCCAGCATTGAAATCTGCAGCAATTTGCGGAAAGGTTGTACTTCTGTCACATTGAACAATTCTCTTCAGTCATCGTTGGTTCCGTTCTTGCAGGATCTTTTTCTGGCCGCAGCGATGTCGGAGATTAGATGTTTTACAGGATTCCCAATATTCACGGTAGACCCGTGAAATGGTCATACGAGAGAACCCCACTTCATTGCTACCTCAGAGATGCTGTGTCCCATCACTCATGTACCGACTATAACACCAAGTTTAAACTCACTTAAATCTTGATAACCTGCCACTGTAGCAGCAGTAACTGATCAAATAACTGCACCAGACACTTGTTTTTCATATAGGCATTGCCAACCGCAACACTGTATCCTGCCTGTTTTCATATCTCTGTAACTGAATATGCATGCCTATACCAGTTTCTTTGGTGCTTCGGTGTAGAATCCTACGATTGTAATATCAATGAGTCACAGCTGGAATTAGACAACTCAAATAAATACCTGGGTGTAACACATAGTGGGGACATGAAATGAAACAATCATGCAGGCTTAGTCACATGTAAAGTAAAATGGGAGCACAAGTAGTCACAAGTTTGTTTGATCCATGGGAAAGTGTCACACAAATGCTGAAGAAACTGAACTGCAGACTTTGGAGGATAAACATAATGGTGAAGAAACTGAACTACAGACTTTGGAGGATAAACATAAACTATCCCAAGGAAGCCTACTTACAAAGTTTCAAGAACTGACTCTAGGAATGTACTACCACTCCCTTTGTATCACTCACACAGGGATCGTGATAGCAAGATTAGATTAATTACAGCACACACAGAGACATTAAACAATAATTCTTCCCATGCTCCATACATAAATGGAATGGGATATACCCTCTCCCATGCACTTCACAGTGGCTTGCAGAGTATAGGTGTAGACAATGTGCAGATCATATTCGTCCAGCATTTCCTCTACTTTAAATAAGAACATTTTAGGTTAGGCTTTACTGTGACTGTTATTGACATTGAATGAAACAACAAGTTTACTATTACCAGTCACTGTTTATTTCTCTCCACGATGCATTTCAAAGGTTTAAACCTCCATCATCAGATGGATTTACATTTGTTAGTATGACATTTGTATGTCTTTGTGTGTGTGTGTGTGTGTGTGTGTGTGTGTGTGTGTAGTAACTTGTGGCACTGTCTAGTGGAGAAACAAAACACTATTTCAGAACATGGTTTTGGGTTACTTTTGACAATAAACTACATGTTTATCTAACAGTAAAAATAAAATAAGTAAAATAGAATACGTACAGAGGTCACAGGTTTTTTTCACTGTTGTAACACATCATATGTATACTGTCATATTTTATAAAAAAAAATATGGCATTTGGAAACTATATGGTGCAGATATCATATAGCAGAAGAGAAAACATTATCACAAAGTACAAATAATATACATAGTAACAACATTATTACAGAATAAATTTTTTAAGGATTTTGGAGATGTTTGTTTTGAGGCGTCGAATGCATGTGATGGAATAAATATTTCTGGTGATATATAAATTCTATTTTGACAAGTTAATGTAGCTTAAACTTCATACTCGTTTATACAACCAGGTGGCACGTTATAAACTTCCAGTACAATAAGTATGTTGGCTACAGTGGTAAAATTATACACAAATAACAATTTTAGTTGGGATTCACAGTTAGGCTGGAGGCAGAGGGAGAGGAAGAGAAAGAGAAAGTGAGACGCAGGGAGAAGGTGGAAAGAGTGATTGTATGAGAGCAAACTCTACAAAGCAGGGGGGTCTTAAGATTACATCTGTTACATGTAATAACTGCCTACAGGTTGGGGCTATACATTGGTTAATGCTTTAAAATATGCAGATGGATGTACAATTTTGGCCAGGAGTTGCTGTACATAGTTTCAAGCTGACAGGGGGGTACAAGCTGTTGGTGTGATGATATATTTGCAAATGAGGTCAATCCTTTCAACATTTGGGGGCTATCGTGGTAACATAACTAAATATTTATGCTAAATATTAAGGTGTCCACCATAATGCCACCTACACTGGTCAAGGGCTAACACCATGGCCATCACTCAGCATGTCCACCTAGTTTGATAGTCGTTCCTCAGAGTCCTGGTGGCATAAAAGGATAGGCATCTACCTACTCTTTCCCTTATGTAAGAAGGGATGGGGCGGGTTTAACAGCTTGGGCACCAACTGTACGGGTCATGGATTGTCAGTGAGCTATGGTCGAGAGGACATACGACGACCCCCATCACATTGGATTCATTACTGCTTGGGCTGCTTGGCAGGAGTAGTTGTCCACGTATGGGGGATGTGGTGGTGGTCATGATATGCTATGCATTTGGTGCCATCTGAAGTGTCCTTTCCTAAATGACCTGCACTACCATCAAAATTTTGAAAAAAGAGAAAAGGTGGTTCAAACCCAAAAATGGGGATTAGATTTTAATTTACCGGAATTGTGATAGAAGAAAGCAAAGGGTGCGGTCCAGTTCAGAACTTAAGGAACAGGTTGACATGAAGACTTAACACAGGGTTCAGAAGAATCTGATAGATATTTAAAAGAGGGGAGCAGAGAACTGCAACATGGGAAATGATAAAAATACTACAATAGCTCTGAGCCTCACACCAGCCATATACACACCCATGTAGTAGAGAGACAACCCCTGGAGTGAATGTAATTTAGGGTCTTTGTGACTAAGAAAGAAAAATTCAGTGGAATGGTGATAATTCATTTTCTTCTGTCAGCTGCTAGTGGTTTGGCATTTTCATAATTACATTGAATTAGTGAATGGATTCCAGAAACGTCAGGCATCAGTTGCAAGAAGCAGGTCCGACTGCAATTTCATAATTGTCTGACGTAAAACAGAAAACACAGCTGTCAAACACAACCACTGCACCAAGCACCTGGAGATGGCACAACAGAAAAGAAAAGAAAAACACAGTTTGTGTTATACTTTGAGGGAAAAGAAGTTCATTACACTAGATTTAAGTAATCTGCCATTTAATACTGAACAGAAGATAAGAACAATAATGGGGAAATATTGTTTCTGTGTGTCATTTGTTTTGGGTTGAGAAGATAGACATATTGTGCTAGAAAACTGAATGGTGCAGTTTATCACTGTCGCTACATCATGATGGGAAATCTGCAACTACATTTACAATTATACTCTGCAAAATACCGTGATGTGCATGGCAGATGGTACGTCCCATAGTACCAGTTATTAGTGTTTCTTTCTCTTCCATTCACATATTGAGCATGGGAAGAATTATTGTCTGAATGCCTCCGTGCATGCAGTAATTATTTTAATCTTATCCTCGCAATCCCTACTGAGCGATACATAGGGGGTTGTAGTATATCCCTAGAGTAATCATTTAAAGCCGGGTCTTGAAACTTTGTTAATAAACTTTCTTGGGATAGTTTATGTCTGTCTTCAAGAGTCTGCCAGTTCAGTTCCTTCAGTATCTCTGTGACACTCTCCCACAGATTAAACAAACTGTGACCATTCATGCTGTCCTTCTCTGTATAAGTTCAATACCCACTGTTAGTCCTATCTGGTATGACTCACCCAAATGCTTGAGTAATATTCTAGGATGGGCCACAAGAGTGATTTGCAAGCATTCTCTTTTGTAGACTGATTGCATTCCCCCAGTATTCTACCAAAAAACCAAAAACTAGCACCTGCTCTACCCACAACAGAAGTGATGTGAGCACCCCATTCCACATCCTTACAAAGTGTTGCACCCAGGTAGTTATATCAGTTGACCAATTCCAACAGTGACTCACTGATATTATAGTCATAGGGTACTACATTTTTTTCGTTTTGTGAAGTGCAAAATTTTTGATTTCTGAACATTTAGAGCAAGTTGTCAATCTCTGCACCACGTTGATATCTTATCAAGATCTGACTGAATATTTATGCAGCTTCTCTCAGATGGTACTTCATTATAAATAACTGTATCATCTGCAAAACGCCTGAGTTTACTATTAAGATTATCTGCAAGGTCATTAATATACAACATGACAGCAAGGGTCCCAACACACATCTCTGGGGCACAGCCAAAGTTACTTCTACATCTGATGATGACTCTCCATCCAAGATAAGACGCTGTGTCCTCCCTACCAAAAAGCCCTTAATTCAGTCACAAATTTTGCTTGATACTCCATATGATTGTACTTTTGACAACGAGCATACATGCAGTACTGAGTCAAATGCTTTGAAAATAGAGAAACACTGCATCTACCTGGTTGCCTTCATCCAAAGCTTTCAGTATATCACGTGAGAAAAGTTCGAGTTGGGTTTCACATGATTGATGTTTTCAAAATCCATGCCGGTTGGCATTGAGGAGGTTGTTCTGTTCAAGATTCCTCATTATGTTAGAGCTCAGAATATGTTGTAAGATACTACAACAAATCGATGACGAGGATTTTGAATGGTAGTTTTGAAGATCACTTCTACTACTCTTCTTGAAGACAGGTGTGACCTGTGCCTTTTCCCAAGAAGTGGGCATGGGTTTTTTGCTCAAGGGATCTAAGATAAATTATAATTAGAAGAGGGACTAACTTAGCTGCAAATTCAATATAGAATCTGACAGGGATTCCATTGGGGCCTGGAGATTTGTTCAATTTTAACAATTTCAGCTGTTTCTTAGGCAAAGTTGTTTTTTTCCCTATGACCCCCTGCTTGCCTCATATGGACAGTGGGTGGGCTGGCAGCAGTACAATACTACACTCTTTGGCCAAGAGCATTCTTAAAAATCTACCAAAGATGAGGGAAAAAGCAACATGAGGACTTTTTTCATTTTAAATTAAAAAGATTAATGATGGACTGCTAAAAGGACAAAAAAATACATAACATTTTAAAAAACACAATTTCTATGTGCTGATATTCTTCTATGAAAAGGCTCTGAAGCACTGTACTTTCACTTAAAATGTGGAGGACCCGCACTGAGTGAGAAGCATTGTGACAGTACAAAATATGTTCCGTAGGATTGAGGGGTGTGGGTAAAAAGATAAGGGTCTGTCAGGGAGGGAAACAATGCGCATTCCAATTGTATATCTGTACCCAGTGTCACAAGCAGCTGAGAGTGCTTGCCATCTTTTTTCATTAGTTCATGCCTTTTCTGCTTTCACCGATCAAATACATGAAGACTAACGTGTCCTCCAAACAATATGTTTATACAATTTAGAAGGAAAAAAGGATGATTAGGATTTAATGTCCATGTACAAGCAGATTACCAGAAATTGAATACATATTCAGACTGAACATGGACAAGACAGGCAATTGGTCACATCGTTTTCAAAGGAACCATCCTGTCATAAGGCTTAGGTGGTTTGGGGGAATTGTGGAGAAACAAAGCATGTAACTGATTCAGACAGTGAAACGGGAGTTATCACAATGTCTGAAATCAGCCCATATTTGCTGCCAATAGTGCTGTGAGCTGCGAGTGGCTGCCACAAGACAAGTGCTGGGAAGAGGCCACACCCTTGAAGTGTTTGCTGTGTCGCCTGGTAGGATCCCATGACTGAACTGCTTGACATAAGTGAGCACTGTTTTGGGAATGGTAGTTTTCGTTGGTGCTCCCTGTACCTGCATATTAGACCGGTTGCTTTGTGATAACAACTGCCGCCTAAGACCTGGACTACTCTTGGACAGTACGATTCTGTACTTCTTGTTCACTGCTAGCATACTCAGTGAATACGCAATACAGAGTGTTAGTAAGTGTAAACATCAACACAAAGCCTGGGTGTTCACACAGAAATCTCATGCCCGCTCCTCCTGAATGCAAGTCCAATACCTTTACCTCTGCACCACATCACTCCTTGTATAAAATTTAAAAATTCAAGCCTTGCTAGCAGGAGAAATAATTAATGTATATGTTGATTATTTATCCGCCTTTCATATGCATCCAGAAAGGGGAGGGAGGGCAAGATAAGGCACTGGCCACATCCTTTAATTCAGGGGGCGGGGGGCAAGATGAGACCTGTAAGTAGCCATAAACAAGTTCCAGTTCCGAACCTGTTAAAAAGATACGTAAACCACTATTAAATAACTTTCTTTAGAGAAAAGCAGCTGACTGCACTATATTTTTTCCTTTCACTAAAAGCTGGAGGGAGAGGGGGGATGGGGGAAGGCTTGTGTGGCTGTCACTTCATTCAGAATAAATTGTGCCGGTTCCTTGGCATGGTGGTAGCTTCACAGATGCCCGGCAGGAAGGACCAGTTCAAAGTCCACGGTAAAGCTAAAAGTGGCTACATTATACATACACCCCAGTCTGACGGTTGTTTTCTAGCATTCGTCTCCCCTGGTTCATTCTTTACTCACAAAGTTCAAAAGTTTAGCTTTCAAACCACTTTTATTAATATGTAAGTCAACCTCAAAAATAGAAATTATGAAGATAATGAAATAAAACCGTTAATATGACGAGTTTTATAAGAAAACATTGTTTTTCAGTATCAACCCAAGATTACTTGTATACAAATAAAAATACCTTTTGTAATCATTTTCTAGCTCTATTTCCTAATTTGTTGGATGTGCTGCAGATAAGCATACGAGTGTCTAATTACAGATCATATTGATTATATCAAATAACATACTTTGCATGTATGCTTCAATTTGGGAATCAAAGTAATTTACACTGAGGTGTCAAAAGCCATGGGATAGCGATACGCACATATACAGATGGCAGTAGCATACTGTACACTGTATTGATGTGATTCATACGAAAAGGTTTCAGATGTGATTATGGCCACATAATGAGAATCAACATACCTTGAACATGGAATGGTAGTTGAGGCTAAATGCATGGAGCTTTCAATTTCACAAGTTGTTATGGAATACAGTATTCCAAGATCCACAGTGTCAAGAGAATGCTGAACACAAATTTCAGGCATTACCTATCACAAAGGACAATACAATGATGAACTTCACTTAACAACCAAGAGCAGCGTTGTTTGCTTTGAGTTGTTAGTGCTACCAGACGAGCAACACTTCATAAAATAATGGCAGAAATCAATGTGGGACATAAAACGAATGTATCTGCTAGGACAGTGCAGTGACATGGTAGCAGATGACCACGTAAGTGCCTCTGCTAACAGCATGATATTATCTTCAGTACCTCTCCTGGGCTCATGAACCCTAGATGACTGGAAAATTGTGGCCTGGTCACATGAGTCTTGATTTCAGTTGGTAGGCGCTGGCAGTAGGGTTTGAGTGTGGTGCAGATCCCTCAAAGCCATGGACTCAGACTGCCATAAAAGCAATGTGCACACTGGCGTTGGCTCACATGGAATGGACTGGGTCCTCTGGTCCAACTGAACTGATCACTGATTGGAAGTGTTTATGTTCAGCTACTTGGAGACCATTTGCAGCCAATCATGGACTTTATGCTCCCAAATAATGATGGAATTTTCACGTCATCGTGCCACAACTGTTTGCGACTGGTTTAAAGAACATTCTGGACAATTCAAATGGATGATCTGGGTAGCCAGATCACCCGACATGAATCCCATCAAACATTTATGGGGTTTAATCGAGAGGTCAGTTTGTGCACAAAATTCAGCACTGGCAGCACTTTTGCAATTATGGACAGCTATAAAGGCACCATGACTCAATATTTCTCCAGGAGACTTCCAACAACTTGCTGAGTCCATGTCACATCAAGGTTCTGCACTACACCAGGCAAAAGGAGATCTGACATGGTATTAGAAGGAATTCCATGACTTTTGACACCTCTGTGTAGTTTCAAAACAATACTGAGTAGCTAATATTTGAGATATATTATGTTTTATGAGCTTCGTGTCAAATTCAGTTCTGAGGTTCTGACCCATCCACTGATTCATCGAATCAGTCTCATAAAAAGTAACAATTTCAAAATCTGCCCCCTACTATATAAATTTCTGCAGACGCCTATACCACTTTCATGGACTTTTACCATTTCTTTTGTAACAATATTCACATTATTAACTGTCATTTTTGAATGAGGGCATATTGTGGCTGTAACATTTAGGTTAGGGTATTTAATGATATTAAAATGTTCACACTAGTGAATGAAAAGTTTTAATAAGCACACCGGACAAACT
Organism: Schistocerca piceifrons; assembly: GCF_021461385.2. Classification (NCBI taxonomy): domain Eukaryota; kingdom Metazoa; phylum Arthropoda; class Insecta; order Orthoptera; family Acrididae; genus Schistocerca; species Schistocerca piceifrons. The sequence goes on from NC_060144.1 coordinate 119,063,632, forward strand.
TTAGGTGTGCCCCAGGGCAGCGTAATAGGTCTGCTGCTTTTTACGATTTACATAAACGATCTGGTTGATGGTATTGAAGCAGCATTAGACTGTTTGCCAATGATGCTGTAGTCTACAGGAAAGTAGTATCACACAAAAGTTTTCAGTGAGGATTTGCAGACAATAAACGTGTGGTGTAATGACTGGCAGTTATCCCTCAATATTAGTAAGTGTAATCTACTGCGTATAACAAGGTGAAAATACCCATTATAGTACGAGTAAAAAATAAATGCCCAGTCTTTGGGAGCGGTAACATCTGTCAAGTATCTGGGTGTGACTATTCAAAATGATCTCAAATGGAATGATCAGATTACAAAAGTAATGGGCAAGGTGAACTCTAGATTGCTGTTTATTGGTAGAATCCTGAAGCGATGCAGTCCTTCAACAAAGAAAATTGCTCACAACACGTTAGTTCGTCCAGTCTTACGAGTATTGTTTGTCTGTATGGGACCCTTACCAGTTGATTCAAGAGATTCAGAAGGTCCAAAGAAGAGGGACAAGATTCGTGTCTGGTGCATTAAGCCATCGGGAGAGCATTACAAATCTCATATAAAGTTTGAAGTGGCACACACTCGCAGATAGGCGACGCGCTAAACGGAAGGGGCTGCTCACTAACTTCAGAAATCCGATCTTCGCTGAGGATGTAGAGCATATATTATTATCTCCAACTTTCAGATCCCGGAATGATCACCATTCAAAGAAAAGGGAAATTAGAGCTTGTACTGAGGCGCTCAGACAGTCGTTTTTCCCCTCGCGCGATCCGCGAGTGGAACAGAGGGGGGGAAATATGACTTTGGCGCGAATTGTGCCCTCCACCACGCACTGTGGAGTATATATGTAGATGTAGTCACCTCAGGAGAGATCACGCTACTACCACCATCTCTAGCCTGGGCAATGGCCTCAATTCGGCAAGGAAGAGGTTACACAAGTTTCTTCATGCATGCTAAATCCAGGTGAAGTCACTCAGTGATAATTAGATCCTGTACACCTACAAAACTAGGGCGATGTTCAGAACGAATTTTCACTATGGGGCAGAGAGTAAGTGATTTAAAACTTCTCAGAAGATTAAAACTGTGTGCCATACTGGGACTCAAACCTGGAACCTTTGCCTTTCGCAGGTAAGTGCTCCAAACTGAACTATCTAGAGGAGCATGAGAGCTCTTGGCCACACAATGTCAAGGTCCCACATTTGAGTCAAAGTCTGGCACACAGTAATATGATGCCAGAAAGTTTTGAATCATAAAGATGTTGATTGCTACATTTTACCCGCTGTTCCAAATAGTCCCAGACATTTTCTGTGGATTGAAGTCAGGTGGTTTAGTGGGTCAGCCAAGGTATGATAGGGCACCTGAGAGACAAACCAGTTCTGTGAACAAAGCTGTTCTGATGTTAGAAGACGGGAGTGTTTGCAGAACACTCCTCGTGAAAATGTAGTCCTGTACATTTTCATGATGAGTGCACTGCAAACACGCCCATGCTGGTCAACCAGAATGATGGAATAAACACCTTGGTTCATGTTAACAGTAAACTTAATGAGTGGGTCAAAATCATGGTGCAAAAACTCCCCTAAAACACCTCCAGTCTGAACCACATGATCTACACACTGCAGGTTAAGCACCACACTAGGCAGTCAGTTCACTCTGTGCCTTATATCACATGAGAAGAGGCAAAATTGCAGTTTGCCAGACCACTCTACACCCCTACGTTCAATTACTATCGTGTTTCTGTGTTGTTTGGCCTATTCGAGACGTGCAGCTGTACGTTCCAATATTGGCATTGACCTGTTGCAAAGTACCTGACTCCAAATGTCAGCTGCACGCAGTTCCCTTCACAACTTTTGTTGGGAAATTGGTTGACGTGTTCACTGACAGAAGCCACTTCTGCTGGTCATATTCACGGATTCTTCTGTCAGTTTTTGGTCAGCCCGTTAGTTTTTCAACTGTGAATAATTCCTGTTATGGTTGACATTGACTGTCACTAGAGGACATATCACTCATCTCATGTGCCTGTCGATTAGCATCTTTTTACATTCAGTTTTTTACATTCAGTTTTTTACACCGTGTTACATGGCTGTTAGTGAACGCCATTCCTTGTAGGTATGTTGGAGAGTCTGCAATGATCCATCAACAAATCGCGAACCTTCATTCTCAGTGTGGGGAGGGGCACGTCTATGCACCATACCTCCTCTCTTGCCACTCCGTCACATCTCCACATCTTACTGCGCTGATTCCATATAAACAGCGTGCACATACTGGACGCGCAAACAAAGTTGACACCATGCGGTGGCTCATGGGAGCAACAGTAAAGGCATTTCCCATTTACAGTCGCTCCCATTGGCCACTGCACCGAGTGTCAACTTTGTTAGCATGATTAAAACACACCACTTCACTGCCATAACTCACGACAGCAGTAGAGGGTTATGTGACCACTTGGTACCAGTTCTAAACCATCTGCAGCGTTTCAGATCAACCACTTTGTTCTCTTGAAGACTAGGCAACATTCCATTAGAACTGCTAATAGTCTTGGGAGAGCCAGCCATGACAAAACTCTACCATCTGCTGAGCAATATGTATGAGCCAGATGAAATACCCTCAGATATCAAGAAGAATATAATAATTCAAATCCTAAAAAAGCTGGTGTCGATATGTATGAAAATTACCAAACTATCAGTTTAATAAGTCATGGCTGTAAAATACTAACACAAATTCTGTACAGACGAATGGAAAAACTGGTAGAAGCCAGCCTCGGGGAAGATCAGTTTGGATTCTGTAGAAATGTTAGAACACGTGCAATACTTATCCCACATCATATCTTAGAAGATAGATTAAGGAAAGGCAAACCTACGTTTCTAGCATTTTTAGACTTAGAGAAAGCTTTTGACAATGTTGACTGGAATATTCTCTTTCAAATTCTGAAAGTGTCAGGAGTAAAACACGGGGAGCGAAAGACTATTTACAATTTGTACAGAAACCAGATGGCAGTTATAAGTGTCCAGGGGCACGAAAGGGGAGCAGTGATTGAAAAGGGAGTGAGACAGGGTTATAGCCTATCCCTGATGTTATTCAATCTGTATATTGAGCAAGCAGTAAAGGAAACAAAAGAAAATTTTGGAGAAGGAATTAAAATCCACGGAGAAGAAAGAAAAACTTTGAGGTTTGCCGATGACTTTGTAATTCTGTCAGAGACAGCAAAGGACCTGGAAGAGCTGTTGAACGGAATGGACAGTGTCCTGAAACTAGGATATAAGATAATGGAAATCAGGTGATGCTGAGGGAATTAGATTTGGAAATGAGGCACTTGAAGTAGTACGAGGGCTATCCACAAAGTAGATTACGTTTTGGAATTAAAAATAAATAAAGAATTGGAAATTTTCCTTATTATATACAGATGAAAGCCACACTTAAATACTACTTTTCTACATAGTTGCCATTTAAATTAAGGCACTTATCGTAGCGATGGACGAGCTTGGAAATTCCTTCGTCGTAAAATTCGGCCCCCTGCGCCTTCAACCACGTGGTTACCTCTTCTTGAAGCTGTGCGTCGTCATCAAAACGCTGCATAGCCAACCACTTCTTCATTGCTGGGAACAAGTGGAAGTCGCTCGGTGCCAGGTCGGGACTGTACGGCGGATGAGGAAACAACTCCCACTTAAAAGATTCGAGAACTTCACGAGTGGAATTTGCCGTGTGGGCCCGGGCGTTGTCGTGAATCAGCAAGATCTTTGAGCCCAACTTTCCCCTGCGCTTGTTTTATATTGCTCTTCTGAGGTTGTGCAGAGTTTGGCAATACCTTTGAGAGTTTATTGTAGTGCCTCTTTCCAGGAAACCCACAAAAAGCACACCTTTTCTGTCCCAAAAGAGGTAACCACGTGGTTGAAGGCGCAGGCGGCCGAATTTTACGACGAAGGATTTTCCAAGCTCGTCCATCGCTACTATAAGTGCCTTAATTTAAATGGCAACTATGTAGAAAAGTAGTATTTAAGTGTGGCTTTCATCTGCATATAATAAAAAAAATCCAATACTTTATTTATTTTTAATTCCAAAACGTAATGTATTTTGTGGATAGCCCTCGTAGATGAGTTTTGCTTTTTGGGGGACAAAATAACTGATGACGGTCGAAGTAGAGAGGATATAAAATGTAGAATGACTCTGGCAAGGAAAGCGTTTCTGAAGAAGAGAAATTTGTTAACATCGAGTATAGATTTAAGTGTCAGGATGTCTTTTCTGAAAACATTTGTATGGAGTATGGCCAAGAATGGAAGCGAAACATGGACGATAAATGGTTTAGACAAGAAGAGAATGGAAATATGGTGCTACATAAGAATGCTGAAGATTAGGTGGGCAGTCCCTCCATGAACCATGGACCTTGCCGTTGGTGAGGAGGCTTGCGTGCCTCAGCGATACAGATAGCCGTACAGTAGGTGCAACCACAACAGGGTGGTATCTGTTGAGAGGTCAGACAAACGTGTGGTTCCTGAAGAGGGGCAGCAGCCTTTTCAGTAGTTGCAGGGGCAACAGTCTGGATGATTGACTGATCTGGCCTTGTAACACTAACCAAAATAGCCTTGCTGTGCTGGTACTGCGAACGGCTGAAAGCAAGCGGAAACTACGGCCGTAATTTTTCCTGAGGGCATGCAGCTTTACTGTATGGATAAATGATGATGGCGTCCTCTTGGGTAAAATATTCCGGAGGTAAAATAGTCCCCCATTCGGATCTCCAGGCGGAGACTACTCAGGAGGACGTTGTTATCAGGAGAAAGAAAACTGGCGTTCTACGGATCGGAGTGTGGAATGTCAGATCACTTAATCGAGAAAGTAGGTTAGAAAATTTAAAAAGGGAAATGGATAGGTTAAAGTTAGATATAAAGGGAATTAGTGAAGTTCGGTGGCAGGAGGAACAATACTTTTGGTCAGGTGAATACAGAGTTATAAATACAAAATCAAATAGGGATAATGCAGGAGTAGGTTTAATAATGAATAAAAAATAGGAATGCCGGTAAGCTACTACAAACAGCATAGTGAACGCATTATTGTGGCCAAGATAAATATGAAGCCCACCCCTACCACAGTAGTATAAGTTTATATGCCAACTAGCTCCGCAGATGACGAAGAGATTGATGAAATGTATGATGAGATAAAAGAAATTATTCAGATAGTGGAGGGACACGAAAATTTAATAGTCATGGGAGACTGGAACTCGACAGTAGGAAAAGGAAGAGCAGGAAATGTAGTAGGTGAATATGGGATGGGAGTAAGAAATGAAAGAGGAAGCCGCCTGGTAGAATTTTGCACAGGGCATAACTTAATCATAGCTAACACTTGGTTCAAGAGCCATGAAAGAAGGTTGTATACATGGAAGAAGCCTGGAGATACTGGAAAGTATCACATAGATTATATAATGGTAAAACAGAGATTCAGGAACCAGGTTTTAAATTGTAAGACATTTCCAGGGGCAGATGTGGACTCTGACCACAATCTATTGGTTATGAACTGTAGATTAAAACTGAAGAAACTGCAAAAAGGTGGGAATTTGAGGAGATGAGACCTGGATAAACTGAAAGAACCAGCGGTTGTAGGGAGCTTCAGGGAGAGCATTAGAGAACAACTGACAGGAATGGGGGAAAAAAATACAGTAGATGAAGAATAGGTAGCTTTGAGAGACGAAATAGTGAAGGTAGCAGAGGATCAAGTAGGTAAAAATACGAGGGGTAATAGAAACCCTTGGGTAATAGAAGAGATATTAAATTTAATTGATGAAAGGCGAAAATACAAAAATGCAGTAAATGAAGCAGGCAAAAAAGAATACAAACGTCTCAAAAATGAGATCGACAGGAAGAGCAAAGTGGCTAAGCAGGGATGGCTAAAGACAAATGTAAGGATATAGAGGCGCATATCACTAGGGGTAACATAGATACTGCCTACAGGAAAATTAAAGAGATCTTTGGAGAAAAGAGAACAACCTGTATGAATATCAAGAGCTCAGATGGAAATCCAGTAATAAGTAAAGAGGGGAAGGCAGAAAGGTGGAAGGGGGTATATAGAGGATCTATACAAGGGCGATGTTCTTGAGGACAATATCATAGAAATGGAAGAGAATGTAGAAGATGAAATAGGAGATATGATACTGCATGAAGAGTTTGGCAGAGCACTGAAAGACCTGAGTCGCAACAAAGCTCCGGGAGTAGACAACATCCCATTAGAACTAATGACAGCCTTGGGAGAGACAGGCCTAACAAAACTCTAGCATCTAGTGAGCAAGATGTATGAGACAGGCCAAATACCCTCAGACGTCAAGAAGAATATAATAATTTCAATCCCAAAGAAAGCAGGAGTTGACAGGTCTGAAAATTACCGAACTATCAGTTTAATAAGCCACGGCTGCAAAATACTAACACGAATTCTTTACAGACGAATGGAAAAACTGGTAGAAGCCGACCTCGGGGTAGATCAGTTTGGATTTCGTAGAAAGACTTAGAGAAAGCTTTTGACAATTTTGACTGGAATACTCTCTTTCAAATTCTGAAGGTGGCAGGGGTAAAATACAGGGAGCGAAAGGCTATTTACAATTTGTACAGAAACCAGATGGCGGTTATAAGAGCCGAGGGGCATGAAAGGGAAGCAGTGGTTGGGAAGGAAGAGAGACAAGGTTGTAGCCTATCCCCGATGTTATTGAATTTGTATATTGAGCAAGCAGTAAAGGAAACAAAAGAAAAATTCGGAGTAGGGATTAAAATCCATGGAGAAGAAATAAAGACTTTGAGGTTCGCCGATGACATTGTAATTCTGTCAGAGACAGCAAAGGACCTAGAAGAGCAGCTGAACGGAATGGACAGTGTCTTGAAAGGAGAATATAAGATGAACATCAACAGAAGCAAAACGAGGATAATGGAATGTAGTCGAATTAAATCGGGTGATGCTGAGGGAATTAGATTAGGAAGTGAGGGTCTTAAAGTAGTAAATGAGTTTTGCTATTTGGGGAGCAAAATAACTGATGATGGTCGAAGTAGAGAGGATATAAAATGAGACTGGCAATGGCAAGGAAAGCGTCTCTGAAGATGAGAAATTTGTTAACATCGAGTATAGATTTAAGTGTCAGGAAGTCGTTTCTGAAAGTATTTATATGGAATGTAGCATGTATGGAAGTGAAACGTGGACGATACATAGTTTGGACAAGAAGAGAATAGAAGCTTTTGAAATGTGGTGCTACAGAAGAATGCTGAAGATTAGATGGGTAGATCACAGAACTAATGAGGAGGTATTGAATAGAAGCGAAATTTGTGGCACAACTTGACTAGAAGAAGGGATCGGTTAGTAGGGCATATTCTGAGGCATCAAGGGATCACCAATTTAGTATTGGAGGGCAGCGTGGAGGGTAAAAATCGTAGAGGGAGACCAAGAAATGAATATACTAAACAGATTCAGAGGGGTGTAGGTTGCAGTAGGTAGTGGGAGATGAAGAAGCTTGCACAGGATAGAGCAGCATGGAGAGCTGCATCAAACCAGTCTCTGGACTGAAGACCACAACAACAACAGTTGGGCAGTTCATGTAACTAATGAGGAGGTTGAGAATGAGGAGGTGCTCAACAGAAGTGGGGACAAGAGGAATTTGTTACACAACCTGACTAAAAGAAGTGATCGGTTGGTAGGACACGTTCTGAGGCATCAAGAAATAACCAATTTAGTACTGGAGGGAAGCGTGGAGCGTAAAAAACGTAGTGGGAGACAAAGAGATGAATATACTAAGCAGATTCTGAAAGATGTTGCAGTAGTTAAAATGCTTGCACAGGATAGAGTAGCACGGAGAGCTGCATGAAACTAGTCTCTGGGCTGGAGCCCACAACAACAAGAGCGTGCCATTCAACGACGTGGACGACGCGAAATTGATCTGTAGTGGTACTCACGTATGCTTTGGCCAGCCGGTAGACGTTGTCGAGTAGCGAGCCCGTGGTTTCGTCAATGAAGACTTTCGCCACCGACTTGTTGCTGGCCATGCGGCCGAGAATCTTCTTCTGGGCGCGCAGGCCAATGTCCCGCGCGCGGAAGCCCTCCGACATGGCTGCAACAGTGGAAGGATGCACTCACTCACGGTAGCTGAAATTGACCTCTTTGCAGGCGCTACATGAAGAAACAACGACGATTAGTAAAATATGTCTACGGAACAACATCGCACAGCACACAGAAAGTACTGACAAATACACTACTGGCCATTAAAATAGCCACACCAAGAAGAAATGCAGATGATAAACGAGTATTCATTGGACAAATATATTATACTAGAACTGGCATGTCATTACACTTTCACGCAATGTGGGTGCATAGAGCCTGAGAAATCAGTACCCAGAACAACCATCTCTGGCAGTAATAACGGCCTTGATACGCCCGAGTATTGAGTCAAACAGAGCTTGGATGGCATGTACAGGTACAGCTGCCCATGCAGCTTCAACACGATACCACAGTTCATCAAGAGTATAGAGACGAGCCAGTTGCTCGGCCACCATTGACCAGACGTTTTCAATTGGTGAGAGATCTGGAGAATGTGCTGGCCAGGGCAGGACCTGCAACACGCGATCGTGCATTATCCTGCTGAAATGTAGGGTTTCGCAGGGATCGAACGAAGGGGAGAGCCACGGGTCGTAACACATCTGAAATGTAAATTCCACTGTTCAAAGTGCCGTCAATGCGAACAAGAGGTGACCGAGACGTGTAACCAAATGCACCCCATATCATCACGCCGGGTGATACGCCAGTATGGCGATGACGGATACACGCTTCCAATGTGCGTTCACCGCGATGTCGCTAGACACGGATGCGACCATCATGATGCTGTAAACAGAACCTTGATTCATTGGTTTGCCATTCGTGCACCCAGGTTCGTCGTTGAGTACACCATCATAGGCGCTCCTGTCTGTGATGCAGCATCAAGGGTAACCGCAGCCATGGTCTCTGAGCTGATAGTCCATGCTGCTGCAAACGTCGTCGAACTGTTCGTGCAGATGGTTGTTGTCTTGGAAACGCCCCATCTGTCGACTCAGTGATCGAGACGTGGCTGCACGATCCGTTAAAGCCGTGCGCATAAGATGCCTGTCATCTCGACTGCTAGTCATACGATGCCGTTGGGATCCACCACGGCGTTCCGTACTATCCTCCTGAACGCAGATTCCATATTCTGCTAAGTCATTGGATCTCGACCAACGCGAGCAGCAATGTCGCGATACGATAAACAGCAATCGCGATAGGCTATAATACGGCCTTTATCAAAGTCGGAAACGTGATGGTACGCATTTCTCCTCCTTACACGAGGCATCACAACAACGTTTCACCAGGCAACGCCGGTCAACTGCTGTTTGTGTACGAGAAATCGGTTGGAAACTTTCCTCATGTCAGCACATTGTCGGTGTCGCTACCGGCGCCAACTTTGTGTGAATGCTCTGAAAAGCTCATCATTCGCATATCACAGCATCTTCTTCCTCTCGGTTAAATTTCGCGTCTGTAGCACGTCATCTTTGTGGTGCAGCAATTTTAATGGCCAGTAGAGTAAGTCTTTATTTACAGATAAGGTAAACAACAGCTGCGCGGAGTGGCCGCGCGGTTAGAGGCGTCATGTCACTGATTGTGCGGCCACTTCCGCCGGAGGTTCGAGTCCTCCCTCGGGCATGGGTGTGTTTGTTGTTCTTAGTATAAGTTAGTTTAATCAGTGTGTAAGTCTATGGACCGAAGACCTCAGCAGTTTGGTCCCTTAGGAATTCACACACATTTGAACATCAGCTACACAACAAAACATTATTGCTATCCCCGCGCCATGAGATGCCCCAACTCGTGCTGACGCTATAGCCTGAACTACAGATCGCACGCTTTTACTTGGCCACTGAGCGCAGGGTGCTGGGCTGCTGGGACAAGCCCCGCCTCCTTCCTCCAGAGCAGCCACCTTCGCACATAGATCAACACTAATTCACAACGGCTACTTATCGTTACGCTGCACAATACTGTTACGGAGTAATGTTGGCAGGGACAGTAAGAAATTCGGAGAGGCGTGAAGTCAGCCGACTTTCACCAGTCACAGGGGGGCCAAGCAGAAGTGCGCGAACAACAATGAGCTGCTTACTACCTAACAATGAGAAGACTTACGAGGGTCACTCCAAAAGAAATGCACCCTATTTTTGTAAAAATACAGTTTTCATTCTGCATGTGTGAAAGTTTTACAGTGTGTAGGTACATCCTTCCCGCTTGTTTTCAAACTTAGTTCAACCTGTTCCCGTGAGTGGCGCCGTCACAGCATGCCTTCAAGATGGCTGCTACACTTGACGTTCGTCACAAGCAACGTGCTGTCATAGAATTCCTGTACTGTGAAAACGAGAGCAAATTCACCCAAGAAAAAAACATTCAAAACGACACCTTCTGCTGGAAAAGTTATGGCTACGGCGTTTTTCGATTCCGAAGGGCTCTTGCTTGTGGACATCATGCCAAGTGCAACCACCATAAATTCTGATGCATATGTGACGACACTGAAGAAACTTCAAGCTCGACCGAGTCGTGTTCGACCACATCGGCAAAACCAGGATGTTTTGCTGTTGCACGACAATGCACGGCAACATGTCAGTCAAAAAACCATGGAAGCGATCGCAAAACTCGGATGGACAACACTGAAACAGTCCTGACCTGGCTCCATGTGACTATCATCTCTTTGGGAAACTGAGACACTCTCTTCGTGGAACAAGGTTTGAAGATGATGGCTCCCTTGTGCACGCTGCCAAACAGTGGCTCAAACAGGTTGGTCCAGAGTTTTACCATGCGGGTATACAGGCGCTGGTTGCAAGATGGCATAAGGCAGTTGAGTGGGATGGAAATTATGTGGAGAAATGAAAATATTGTTCCTAAGGGATGTATCTACACACTGTAAAACTTTCAAACATGTACAATAAAAAATGGATTTAAGAAAAAATAGTGTGCTTTTCTTTTGGAGTGACCCTCGTATGTTTACCGCAAGGACTTGGCTACGAGTGTTGCGCGTTTCCGTAAGATACTCTCATCTCCTCTTGCCGCTGACCGCGACCTCCCCACGGTGCAGGGGTAGCGGATGCATTATTCTAAACAAAAATTTACATATTATGTCGAAAGCAAAAGGGAAAATCTGTTCATACAGACATGTGCGGAATCGAGGTTCAGTTATTGGGGATGGGCTACAATTCGTATTGACGATAATTCTGCTATACCAGTTTAAAACTCGAGTGAAATCTGGATCACACAGCTGATCTTTTTCCCCTAGTGCATCACTCATTCATTCCATTGCCCTGCAGACACCACGAGATGCTGTAGAAATCGACAAATGAAACACTAATTTAGCAAAATATCGTGTAACTAGAAAAATCAAGTGTCGCACACAACGTAGTCACCTCTTGAACAAAGCTGACTTCCTTATCCAAGACATATCGCTACTGATAATAAAAATTATAAATGATCTATATGTAAGTACTCTTTAAGAAGAAACTTGCAGTTCTTTAAAGAATCAAGTTCCCATGTATAAAACAGCTTCAGAGATCTGGTTACTTTACAAATGAGAGTGTGTTAAATATTTGATGTTAAACACGTAAAACCTTTATGGCGGAAGATGCAAAAAATCTATTTTTCACCTCAATGTTTATGCAATGCTGATACTGTTGTGTGGCACATAACTATCCCTATATATAAAAGGCATTTCCTGACTGACGCATCAACGCCCAGCCGAAACCGCTAAGGACAAAAATTTGAAATGTACGCATCGTTTACATTGTGATTTTTCGAAATTCCATCCCTAGGGGGTGGGATATTATTGGATTAAAGGTTTCTTGAAAACATTTCGCTAGTAAGGCGATGTCGAAGCTAGAACTATGAAGACTGGTATTTGGTTTCTCGCCCAGAAATAATGAAAAAAGGCCAGGTGTTTCAGCATTTTTGGAAAATTCAACCCCTAATGGACTGAAATAGTGGATGACTACTAATGTATTCTTAAACCTGCACCTATGAAACTTGGTATGTGAGTTCTGAATAAGAAACACGTGTGTCAGCGTTTTTGAAAATTCAAGCCCTAAGAAGGTGAAACAGTAGACGAACAGATTTATGAAAATATTTCATTATGAAAGCAGAATCTTTCGGAAAAGACCATGCTCCTATACCTTAATTAGTTCAAATGGTGCAAATGGCTCTGAGCACTACGGGACTTAACTTCTGAGGTCATCAGACCCCTAGAACTTAGAACTACTTAAACTGAACTAACGTAAGGACATCATACACATGCATGCCCGAGGCAGGATACGAACCTGCGACCGTAGCGGTCGCGCAGTTCCAGACTCTAGCGCCTAGAACCACTCGGCCACCACTCCGCCCCTCAATTAGTGTGAAAAGTTTAGAAGGTATTGCAATTTGCGAACTAAATCAAAGAAAGCTATTTAACAGTCACCACAACAATCAGCTTTTTCTGAATTGCATGGAAAAAGAAATGGATCTTTAATACATTATTTTTCCTTAGGCCTAATATATGTTTATAAAATTATTTTTGTTGTAATTACTACGCAAACTAATAATTAGTAATGACAAAATAGAAACCACGTTTAAATGCTATTCCATGTACAGGCATATCCGTTTGAGATGTGCCGAATTCAGTACTGGGTGTAAGACGAGCTAATAACTATAGCCCCGCTTATCCGATTCGTCTCTTTCTTTTTTTTTAACTAGCTACGTGCAATTAAATTGGAACCGTTGGAACGCTTTTTGTTTATGCAAAGCTTGGCATCCATGTAAAGAGTTAAAAAAAATGGCTGAAATGGCTCTGAGCACTATGGGACTTAACTTCTGAGATCATCAGTCCCCTAGAACTTAGAACTACTTAAACCTAACTAACCTAAGGACATCACACACATCCATGCCCGAGGCAGGAATCGAACCTGCGACCGTAGCGGTCGCGCGGTGCCAGACTGTAGCGCCTAGAACCTCTCGCCCACTCCGGCCGGCTGTACAGAGTCATTAACTTTTATAGCGTGTAGATTTACACAAGCGCTTCACACAGAAAGCAGAAAGTGAACTCTTCTTCTAGTAAGAAGCTACGATAGCGAAATCTCTTACAGGACATGATATTATTTTGGTTTCGGTATCCGTTTGGCATCTTCTTTAATGCTGTTCCAGTGTAACACTTTCGACACGATTTAAAAGCACAGATGTGTGTAACACGGAACAGAGACTGGATTATATCTCTCCTTCGGTCTCTCTAATTGCACCTATCAAATGACTGCACATTCACATCCATTTATATACATATATCCAAAATTCGACAAACAGACTGACTCATACATTTAGGATATATTGGAAGCCATCAAAGAAGGAAGAAAAATGACACAGATGTCCACTTGCTGTGAATAAACAGGCATCATCGAATTTTACGTAACAAAGTAACGGAGCACGCGGCGAGGAGAAACATCACTGAAGGGCAATTCTGTCTAACACCAGTCCCTCATACCGATTTGAAACCTACGATCAAGAAAGCTGTTTACCATAACTGGAGCCCCATAAAATCGGACATTTGTCCTCGACCGTGGTTTGACTATCCGAGGCTGGGACACGGACATTCCCCTCACATTTACATCGAATAAAAATTCTAGTTTTTAGACATTCTGAAGAGGATCAAAATTGACGTGGCAGATTGAATCACGTAATACTGTCATTCACGATGCACGAAGCACAAGAAGAACTGTACAGGAATCTGGTTGCATGAGGTTTTGCCCTTTCTACAGGTGTGACCTCTTTACTCTACCGATTCGATGCAAATACGCGTAGCTTGAATAGCGGGATACTTAAAAGACGCTGGCATAAAAATTGAATGTTGGTACTCTAAGTTCACGTTGCTCAAGTACTCTTATGGAAACAGCTTGGATAGAACCAAACTATCTTGAATAAGGTACGCCATATGAACATACTGTAAGGACATACTTGTATGTAATGTAATCTCCTTGGTATATTGGTCATCCCCAAAGTCAAGCTTACTCTGTCATTGTACTCCAACTTAAAGTTCTATGTTAACTATGTACTGTTTATAAGTATTGTTGGCTGTAAGGTCAATGTTGCCTAAAGAGAAAATAAATAAATAAAATAAAAAGCTTCGAAGCCTCCCATTCTCTAGGAAACTGACTGGCACGCCAGTAGTACTCTCTTTCCATGCCGGTGACACTTTCTAACCTCGACTCCTTGTTCGTTCTGTGCTTTCGACTGTAGTGAGAAATGAAAGGCGGGAGGCGGGTGACTTTTAGGTGTGCGCTGAACGCCTATCGACGTTCTCAATTCACTCACTCAATGAAAATATGACTCGAAATTATTTTATAGGATATGTGTCTAATTCGAAACACGGAGAATACAAACAATTTGAATGAAGCCACATGCTGCTTAGGTATATTAAATATTACACTAACAGCCTTAAACATCGGCCCATCTTACGTGAGTTCCATTACTGCTCTTACAAAACGCGGAGCATGTAATTCTTTAGCGTACGTGTGTTTCTTCTATTCAACCATTTAATGAGCAGTGTTTTTTTATTTAGGATTTTATGTAAATCTTTATTTATACCTAGCATGTGCAAAGATGTACGTAAAAATTTATTCTCGTACTCTTATCGTTTCTCCAATTTATTACGTTTTAACAGATTTCAAAACAGTTAGAACTCCGCTATCTACGCTTTGTGCAGCCATGACAGTGTTGCTACGAGAAAAGCACTGTTTGCATACAAGGTGGTCAGAAACAATCTGAAAAGCTTATCAGAGTGTTGGAGGGTAGATTGTGCTGAGAAATAATTGTTAAGAAAAAAATTCCATACGCTGCGCCGTTATGAGTTAATTGGCATTGAAGTTAGCGAATCAGGTCGTTACGCGCGCAAACTGAAGTGGCTCGCCAGACAATTAGTGTTAGTTGTTTACGCTGCATAAATGATAGCGCATGAGACTGCTCAAATTTTTGCGTTGGGTTCGATCCTTATTACCGTCCCATGTCCAATTCTCGTGTCTCTCCTGTTCGGTTTTAGGAAACCAAATGAAGAATACGTTTGGCGACAACGTCTCTGGCGGGCCGCTTGAATTTGTGCGCTCGGCATGCTGTTTGTTGGCTAACTTCAGTGCTAATTAACTCGGAAACGGCGCAACGAGTCGAATTTTTTTCCTGAAAATTATGTCTCAGCGCATCCTACCCTGCAACACCCTTACAAGCTTGAGATGATTTCATACCACTCTGCATATGGTTTGTGAAATAAGTTTGTTTTTTATAATTACATCTACAGCAAAACGCAAAACACAACTCTTTTATCAATAAATTTTTCGGTCCCTATGTGCTTCCTTTTGTGGGTCCAACTTTATTTCTTAATGTGTGTCATTAATGTCTTAAATTAACTCTGTGACATCCCTAGGTAAACCGTAGGAACTAAGAATATATTCTGATGTCATAACATGCTTTGCGAATATGTTGAATATCAAAATTTTCTGAATACTTGCCTTGTTCTTTTTTCACGTAGTTTCGTTAGCATACGATGAAAAAATGGACGAAGAAACGTTGGTTAAACAGCACAGCTAGAGAGCTTCGCTACTGTTTTTGGTGTTTATTGAATATCAGTAGCAAAGCAGGCATTTACAGATAACACATTTTAACTTGGGCCCTGAGCGGATAATGCTGGGGGAGGAAGCTTGCGCACTGACTGCCGCTAAAAGTCTCGCCTCCTCCTGCCAGAGCAGACATTTTATAGGTTGCACAGGATCCGTCACCGAAATCGCATGTTTTTATATTGGATAGTACGCCCGAGCGATTGGTTTCAGAGAGCGGAAACTGGTCTTGATTTGTCCATTAGAGGTGGAAACTCGTTATCGCGATGTCGTCGAACGAGAAGCATCTTGCATTCATACGAGAGACACTCCAAAAGAAATGCACACTATTTTTGTAAAAATACATTTTCATTCTGCAAGTGTGAAAGTTTTACGGTGTGTAGATACATCCTTCCCGCTTGTTTTCAAACATAGTTCAACCTGTTCCCGTGTGTGGCGCCGTCGCAGCATGTCTTGAAGATGTCTGCTACACTTGACGTTCGTCAGAAGCAACGTGCTGTCATAGGATTCCTGTGCTGTGAAAACGAGACAGTGGAAAATATCCACAACAAGTTGAAAAAGGTGTATGGAGATGCTGCTGTCAATCGCAGTACAGTTAGTCGGTGGGCAAACATTTTACGTGATGAAAGCGGGAACGGCAATATTGAGGATTGTCCTCGCAGCGGCAGGCCTCTTACTGCACACACTCCAGACAATGTGCAGAGAGTTAACGAATTGGTGACTGCTGACAGACGCTTCACAGTGAACGAATTGTCACGCTACGTTGGGATAGGGGAAGGAAGTGTTTGCAGAATACTGAAAGTGTTGGCGTTAAAAAAGGTTTGTGCCAGGTGGGTTCCCAGGATGTTGACAGTGGCTCACAAAGAAGCAAGAAAAACGGTATGCAGCGAACTTTTGGAACAGTACGAGAATGGTGGAGATGAATATCTTGGAAGAATTGTGACAGGTGATGATACATGTCTCCATCATTTTTCACCAGAGAAGAAGAGGCAATCAATGGAGTGGCATCAAGCAAATTCACCCAAGAAACAAAATTCAAAACCACACCCTCTGCTCGAAAAGTTATGGCTATGTTTTTCGATTCCGAAGGGCTCTTGCTTGTGGACATCATGCCAAGTGGAACCACCATAAATTCAGATGCATATGTGACGACACTGAAGAAACTTCAAGCTCGACTGAGTCGTGTTGGACCACATCGGCAAAACCAGGATGTTTTGCTGTTGCACGACAATGCACAGCCACATGTCAGTCAAAAAACCATGAAAGCGATCACAAAACTCGGATGGACAACACTGAAACACCTACCTAACAGTCCTGACCTGGCTCGATGTGACTATCATCTCTTTGGGAAACTGAAAGACTCTCTTCGTGGAACAAGATTTGAAGATGATGACTCCCTTGTGCACGCTGCCAAACAGTGGCTCCAACAGGTTGGTCCAGAATTTTACCGTGTGGGTATACAGGCGCTGGTTCCAAGATGGCGTAAGGCAGTTGAGAGGGATGGAAATTATGTGGAGAAATGAAAATATTGTTCCTAAAGGATGCATCTGCACACAGTAAAACTTTCAAACATTTAGAATAAAAGATGGATTTTTAAAAAAATAATGTGCATTTCTTTTGGAGTGACCCTCGTACAATGAATCTGGACGCATACACATCATGACTTTGCACCCATTTCAATATTCCCCTCCGCCAACCTGTTCAAGACTGCAACACCATTTTGAGATGGGTTGAAAACTTAAACTCCATAATGAAGAAAAAGCTACCTGGCCCTGTCAACACTGCACATACGCCCGAATGCACTGAGCGAGTTACGGGTGTCTGCACTTGAGCCGAACGACCGGTTCGCTCGCGTGTTGCTAGTGCTACAAACACGGTAGGGATCACAAGGTGTATGCGTAGTAGCAATCCACGCCACTGACGTCAGAGTGAACCCAACCAGCACTCGGTACCTCGCGATTGCCGTAACGTATTGCGTTGTAATTTGGTTTACGAGCGAAAACAATGTTGCTTACGGCAGTGTGGATTTTTATTAGTAACTGGCGGCTGAGTTCGGAGTTACGCCATAATTATCAATGTACTGTGGGATTTTTAGAGTAAGTTTTCAAGTGAAAAATAATGGTTTGCTGCGCGATCGCCAGTTGTACTAATCACTGCAGACAACTAAGTAAGTTAGGAATTAAATTTCACGTGTTTCCTAAAAACAATGAAATGAAACGAAAGTGGATAAATGCTTGTAAACATGGATATTCGTTTTCTGTCGAAAATGCTCATGTCTGTTCAATAATTTCACTGATTCGGATTATGAAACGGATCTGAATATTCCTTCGAAACGCAAGTTTAATACTGGATGCTGTTCCATCTCTACATCTACCATCCACTGGTGCTGTCTTAGGGCGTAGTAATGGACCTAATAATGTGAGAAATATTCGGGCACACGTTACCGTAAAGAAGTAGAAAATATTTTAGAGGTAAATACATTACTAACTATTGAAGAAGCTACAACTAGACAATAACTGTGAAAACAAACACTGTTGCAAATGCGCCAATGTGAGGCTACGCCAACATTTTGAAATTATGAAAACGGAAATAAGAGACTCGAGGCAAAAGCACGCAGATTTTTGGGATCGTCTCTCACGACGTAGGACTGAGTTACATGAAATTAAACATGTTCAAAAAGTGATTCAAGGCTCTTTTTCTACCAGTCAACAATAAGTGGTTATGAAAGAACGGTTTAAAAACTGGTCCTCTGAGGATATTGCAAAGGGTGCGACTTTACACCGCCTACGTTATAAACTGTTATCTTTCGTCAGAGATGTACAGAAATAGCCTTTACCTTGTGAAGTCACTATTAGAGAGAAGACTCACGCAACTTAGCGTTCCATCCCTTTTTCCTGATTTAAGCCTTAGTGTTTTGGAAACGCAAACTTTTAAACAAAATTTCAAAAAGACGTAGCTCGGAAGTATTGCATTAGCATTTCACCGAACACAGAAAAAACTGTCTAACTAATACAGAGCGACTAATAATAACAATAATAACTAAAACATGGAAAATCTCGATTACATTCATACCTGCGTATCAGGTAAATATTTGTGCGCGTACCTATATGCTTCAATGCAGCGCGAGAAGGTTCACGGTGACGTCACAGCTCACAGTCCGCCTGTGCGTCACTCCTACCGAGTATTCTAGTAACCGTGGGTGCCATATTACGATGCTCCATACCTCCGAGTTCCTAATTTCATGGCTGTCTTACGAAATCATTTTCCAGGCCACATTATCTCCAGATATGGCAATCTTCACTGACCTACTCGCTTCCCTAATCTAAGCTTAATTCAGTTATTTTTGTGGAGATACCTCCTGTCCCGAGTATATATTAACTAGCCACACTGCCTTGAATATCTTAAGATGACAGCCAAAGAAGAAATCGTTCGTATTCCACGCCAGATGCCAATCGATGCTACTTTTCGGTTTTCAGAACCGCTTAGAATCAAGGATAAACTTAAATACCGGTAGTCAAAATCTGAGATCTTCAAATCATAAATGACGCAATGGAATTCCCAACATAAACTTAGCCTATGCACTATCATAAATGAAACTATTTTTACGCACAACTAACTGCATCATATTTGAAAATCGTGACGGACCCTAGTAACGCACATGTAATGGATAAATGCGTGTCAGAACTGACACGAAAGTCGAAAGCGAGTCGCTGGAAGTACCAGGTATATTCTCTCTCCTTATTTATGTAAATATTATCAGTCAGTACAAACAATGTCCAACACAATCAAGACTACATACAGAATGACTACTTACTGCGATAGCGCACAATAATGTTACGCCGTTACGGTTTGCAACGATCGTGAACATTCCGGAGCGCCACTTAGCCGACTTTCACCCATCACGGAGGGCAAGTTCAAGTGTGCAATCTGTACTGACGCCCTATAGAAATACTGGCAAGGTAACGAGGCAGCACCGTGTTTCAAGTCCAGAAGTCGCAAGATGGAAACCACAGAGAAAATCAGAAAGCTTTTATTTGCAACACCTTCCGGCTGCTTCTCTACATAGTCGCCGCTCCGGTTCACACATCTGTCGTATCGTGGTACCAGCTTTCCAGTACCCATGTCATAAGAAGGCAGCCAACTGTGCTGTCAGCCAATTCCCTATGCTGTTTAGCAGGTCGTTGTCTGTGCCAAAATGCTGTCCGCCCCCGATAGCAGCTGCGTGGTCAGCGTCGCGGAATGCCATGCCAAGGGTCCCAGGTTCGATTCCCGGCTGGGTCAGGAGATTTTCGCCGCTCAGGGACTCGGGGCTGTGTTGTCCTCATCATCATTTCATCCCCGTCTTCGACAGGCAAGTCGCCCAATGTGGCGCTGAATGCAAAAAGTACTTGCCCTCAGCGGCCGAACTTCCCCGAGTAGGGGACTCCCGGCCCACAACGCCGTACGCTCTTTTCCATTTTTGTCCCAAATTCTGCCCTCCTGTCCCGCGTTTCTTGTCAGCATATGATGAAAATCAAAGGGAGCCGAGTCTGAACTTTATGTGTTCAAATGTGTGTGAAATCTTATGGGACTTAACTGCTAAGGTCATCAGTCCCTAAGCTTACACACTACTTAACCTAAATCATCCTAAGGACAAACACACACACCCATGCCCGAGGGAGGACTCGAACCTCCGCGGGGACCAGCCGCACAGTCCATGACTGCAGCGTCTAAGACCGCTCGGCTAATCCCGCGCGGCTGGACTTTATGCTGAGTGATCAACACCTCCCATCGAAAACGCTGCAGAAACGTCTTTGCTGCAGCTGGAGCGTCCAGCCCAGTGATCTCTATACTACCTGGATGTTGAACTTCGGCTATCTGATCGTGCCAGCCATAGGTGCTCATGTTTCGTTTCTTGGCAAACTACAACATGGCTGCTAGGAAATGTCACTAGAACACGAAAAGAAAATACTTTTCAATTCCGCTCCCTCATCAGCCTATTACATCATATGTTGACATAAAGTTCAAAATAAGAAATCAGTCTGCAATTCTTTGTCACATGCAGACCGATGGAAATTTATTTGCCAAACTACAATATGGCGGACGATGCAAAGCACGTGTATTTGCAGACACGCTGCAGTTCTATACTCAGAGAGCAGACTTATACATCCAGATTGTATAGATATCAGTGGTTCAGCCGGACATTGACATAAAGAAGAACAAAGGCTCATGACAACAGTCTTCCTCGCTTGTTCTGAGTTACCCAACGTAGATGTTGAAGAGTCACGCTGCAGTGATGGTCGTGCCACGTTCCAAGAATTCCAACAACGAAATTCCTTTTCGGTCCCGGAACACAGCAGCCAAACGTTTTCTCATCACTTGCTCGTGGAATGAGGATGAATCAACTGTTAGACTGCTCTGTTGTTTCTTCATTTTCGAAATGGACCAATGTCTCGTTCCAGTGTCAATTTTGTTCAAAAAATCTTCTTCATCATGGTGGTTCTGGAGAAATGTTACGGCGGCGCCCATTCGCTGTGTTTGCTGTTAGTCGGACAGCATCTTGGGAACCCATCTCGCACATTTGTCTCCCACTCAAGATGGTACAAAGAGCTTTGCTTGAAATTTCGCGAAATAACTCAACAAAGAAACTGTAAACTGTCGATTTTCTCGAATCGCTTGATTCACTCACTGAACAAGATCATCGGTTGACATTCGTTTCTTTCCCAGACTTGCTGCATGATGAACGTTTCTACATCTCGCTTCAAATTTCCTGCACCATTGACGCACTTCATTGTCACTCATGAAAGTTTCACTGTAGACATTACTCATGCGTCAATGAATTTAGGCAGCTTTGGACCCCTCAACATGTTTCTGAGGGAAAATTCTATTGTTTCAGCACCTACAGATAGAATTGCTCGCATATTTTCATTTAATTTGTCCAATGGCATAATTTTCAGGAGAAATGCATATAGGGAAAAAAGAAATGTGCAGTATGGATATTATGTAACGCTGATAACCAACTTTCTTGAGGAAGCATCTTACATCCTCATACAGTGGATTTGGAGTGAAGTGTTCAATCCACAACAATACCAGAAGTAAATATAAATTTCCACACAGGCTGCATCCCCATCTCAGATTCAGAGAGGAGTTCTATATTCTGATACAAAAGTCCGTAACAGTTTGCTGGCAGACTAAGACAGAAAACTGAAACTGCTCCGATATTAAAAAAAACAAAGTAAAAGAATACTTAAGAATATTTGGGCTGTGGGATGCAAATTCTGATTCACTATAAAAGTACAGGGTTATTACAAATGATTGAAGCGATTTCACAGCCCTACAAGAACTTTATTATTTGAGATATTTTCACAATGCTTTGCACGCACATACAAAAACTCAAAAAGTTTTTTTAGGCATTCACAAATGTTCGATATGTGCCCCTTTAGTGATTCGGCAGACATCAAGCCGATAATCAAGTTCCTCCCACACTCAGCGCAGCATGTCCCCATCAATGATTTCGAAAGCATCGTTGATGCTAGCTCGCAGTTCTGGCACGTTTCTTGGTAGAGGAGGTTTAAACACTGAATCTTTCACATAACCCCACAGAAAGAAATCGCACAGGGTTAAGTCGGGAGAGCTTGGAGGCCATGACATGAATAGCTGATCATGATCTCCACCACGACCGATCCATCGGTTTTCCAATCTCCTGTTTAAGAAATGCCGAACATCATGATGGAAGTGCGGTGGAGCACCATCCTGTTGAAAGATGAAGTCGGCGCTGTCGGTCTCCAGTTGAGGCATGAGCCAATTTTCCAGCATGCCCAGATACACGTGTCCTGTAACGTTTTTTTCGCAGAAGAAAAAGGGGCCGTAAACTTGAAACCGTGAGATTGCACAAAACACGTTAACTTTTGGTGAATTGCGAATTTGCTGCATGAGTGCGTGAGGATTCTCTACCGCCCAGATTCGCACATTGTGTCTGTTCACTTCACCATTAAGAAAAAATGTTGCTTCATCACTGAAAACAAGTTTCGCACTGAACGCATCCTCTTCCATGAGCTGTTGCAACCGCGCCGAAAATTCAAAGCGTTTGACTTTGTCATCGGGTGTCAGGGCTTGTAGCAATTGTAAACGGTAAGGCTTCTGCTTTAGCCTTTTCCGTAAGATTTTCCAAACCGTCGGCTGTGGTACGTTTAGCTCCCTGGTTGCTTTATTCGTCGACTTCCGCGGGCTACGCGTGAAACTTGCCCGCACGCGTTCAACCGTTTCTTCGCTCACTGCAGGCCGACCCGTTGATTTCCCCTTACAGAGGCATCCAGAAGCTTTAAACTGCGCGTACCATCGCCGAATGGAGTTAGCAGTTGGTGGATATTTGTTGAACTTCGTCCTGAAGTGTTGTTGCACTGTTATGACTGACTGATGTGAGTGCATTTCAAGCACGACATACGCTTTCTCGGCTCCTGTCGCCATTTTGTGTCACTGCGCTCTTGAGCGCTCTGGCGGCAGAAACCTGAAGTGCGGCTTCAGCCGAACAAAACTTTATGAGTTTTTCTACGTATCTGTAGTGTGTCGTGACCATATGTCAATGAATGGAGCTACAGTGAATTTATGAAATCGCTTCAATCATTTGTAATTGCCCTGTATTAATCAGGTTTTAATTTTGGCAGTACGCAAAAATATGTTAGCGTTCTATGTGAAGCAGATAAATACTTTGAAGTGTTAGACACAAACTGTAGCTGAGTAGTGTAAAAGAAGTAGTGGCGTTTTCTAAGTAGCTGTCGTTCTCCTAAATTACATTACTGTACTACTATATACGGTAAGCCGCTGTTTAACGTTGTTACCAAAAATCTCAAAAAGTTCTTGATGGATTTACTTCTAATTTTTATAGAACCGTTATTGGCAAAAATCGAAAACTTCTTGGTCGATTTACTTTAAATAATTACACGACGCTGTAATAAACGTTCTGACGGACGTAATCTATATAATACACGTGGTGTATATAGATAGCTACATACAACATACAGTGTATATCAAAGAGAATTATCAGATTTGACACGTCTATATTTCTGAAACTAATAAACATATAAATGAATTGTATTTTTTGATGAACGAGAAACTCAAAAAGTATTTTTTCATATCTTTTCATGGGTGTTCAATATGCCTCTCTTGAGATGCACAGCATATGTCAATGCGGTATTCAGATTGTTCCCACATTGCAGCGAGCATGTCTTGAGTTACAGCTTCCACAGCTGCTGTTATACGATGTCTCAGTTCATTCACTGTTGCTGGTAATGGAGGCACGTAAGCAGAGTCTTTTATAAACCCCCACAACAAATCAATGACTATGGCGGATGCGTTCAACGTCTTTGTCAGACACTCGGGGACGGCCCAGCGATTTGCCTTTACACAAACAACCAACCTGTTTCTTGGAACTGCCCATGCCATTGTCTAATGCTCTGTGCTATAGGAGTACGAAAGTCACGCTGAGCAGTTATTACTGAACCGCACTGCGCAAAACATATAACACAAAACTATTTCTTTTGTACCGACATCATTTTTACAACTTAGTGGGTGCACATTGCTGCTACCTAGCGGGCACCATGTAAAACTCGAGAGTTTGGTCTTTTCAAGAGTACATTGTTCACACACACATATCTCAAATAACATAATAGTTATGATTTTTTTAAATCGGTGGATCTTTTTGATATACCCTGTATAACAGGGAAAAGCTGGTACCAAATATCTCGAAAAATTCTTGGCCGTCTTACTTCAACTTTGTACAGGATACACTAATAAACATTCAGACGTACGTAGGCTCTGTTAAAAAAGAAAATAAAAACCTATGTATAGGTTCTCTGTTAAAATAGACTGCGATAAAGCAAATACTATAGTATGCTGTACTGTGAAAGAAATTGTGCTGTTTTGTTTTCTTTCTCGCAGACAGTTTTAGCTATGATAGCAGAGCATTTAAACCATTAGAAAAATTGTTTCTCCTGTTATATATTCTTCCTCCTTACATATAATTTTTAAAAAAATTGTTTACACAAAAATGTGCTGTTTTTTTCTTCAAGTCGGTTTTAATACAGAACAGGAAAGTTGTATTTCTGGCTTATCAGCTCCAATTAGCATACCACTACGAAACTTTGCAGATTAAAACTATACGCACCACTATCTTTGGAGCTGCTATCCTCACACACCCAACAGCAGGAGAGGTCTCTCATACCCTGTATACCAATGATCCCAACCAATTTACCTATTCATTTTAAGTGACTTCAATTCGCAATCGATGTTTTGTTGGGAATTATCAACAAAAAAGCCTCGATGTGAGAGAGAGAGAAAGAAAAAGAGTGGGGGGGGGGGGGCAAGAGGAGTTGGGCATAAAGTGGACAAAGGAAATCAGATGGAGATTGAGGGGAGGAGGAGGTGGAGAGAGACAGGGGAGGAGGGAAAGACAGAAAGAGGAGGAGGCGGTGGACAGAGAGATGCTGAGGAGGAGGAGGAGATGGACAAAGAGATGGAGGAGAAGGGGATGGACTGAGAAAGGGGAAGAAAGAGATTAGCTCTTACATCCAATACTCTTACACATTCCGCAATTGCAAAGGGTTAAATAAATCACTAGTAAAACTGAAGCAAATCTCTTCATATTAATTAACCTAGAAGTTAATCTGAACAGATTAACACTGTCCATAATTTTATCTTTCGTAGAAGAGACTTTGGTGGCTGTTCCTGTTTATTATTGTATAACTTTACACGTTCCACATCCCTGAGCGCTCTCCTTTATTATGGGATATTTGGCGCACGATGTACGAATGAATGAAAGCATAGGCTATGTGTGCACGTGTAGGCCTCTTGCACCAAAATACGTCTACCTGTGTAACGTGCAACACAAAAAGTCATTTGAATCCGGAATTTAATACCGTTACGATTTACTGATTCGAGTCACATATAACATAATAATACAGTCTCAAATGTGTGTGATATGATTCTAACCGGGATCGATTTAAAATCGCACGAGGCACTTATAGGAACACCTTTTCAACAATGTGTGCGATACTAATTTTTTTAAGTGTTATATTTTATTTTCCGATAATGCGTGAAGGTAAAGTATAATAAAATTTTATTTCAAAATTTTAAGCACTAGCGGTATCTACACACCTTATCTTTGAACGGTTATATGGATAACATAATATACATTACTTGAAACACGACCAGCCACAGATGAATCTTATGGACAGCATTCACATTGCAGAAAAAAAACACATTTCCGAATAAAAGGTTTCTCCATCACAAAATTTAAAAAAAATGGCCCACTGCCTACTTACGCCTTATATACATTGAATCTAACTAAGTGAAAGTGTTTCCACAATGTAGGAAGAAAAATGTAATCAATGCTCCAAATTTTTACCATCGCTCTAGTTACGGGCCTGCGGAACTCAACACTTCCCGCCGTAACAGGCACTGACCGTTCAGTCTGTCTGAAAATTAGTTGTAAAGAAGTTGTTAACAGGTAATAAGCGTCGTAATACAAAATATAATGTTCAGACCTGTGGATAGAATAAAATTTGACGATATAATTCGCAGAACTGTGCAACACATCACAACGTTGAGGCACACCGGTTAGGAGAGCCTGATGCACATTGTTCTTAGAGCAGGAAACTGGAAACCTAACGCTGCATCTTTCGGCGGCAGAGAAAAACCACAAGGTATAATAGGATGGTTAGACAAATAATGTACGAAAACTTCGAAACGTGTTACACGAAAACATTGTAAATACATACTGCCTGAAATCAAATTAGTGAAAGTAACATAAACAGGCTGCAAAAGAGCACTATGGGAGCAAGATTATCACTAACGTTAACTAAAACAAATTTCATTGCGATTATTCTGGTTGTCCAACCGTTTCGCGCAGCGGCCTACTTCGACAGACGAACTGCACGCGAGCCTTGTTAACGATGTATAGTAGATAATCTCTGTCGACTATATTGTGGCGCAAGTCGGTAATAATTCATAGCTGACCGCATGAGAGAGGGAGAGCTCGCGAATAAATCTCTTATTCCGGTGTTTAACAGGTGAAATGTGGTTTAATAACATTACGTCAAATGTATTATTCAAACTCTCGAAAATACACACATTTTATGTCACTGACCAGCTATTTCCATTGCTTTAAAAGAACTGTACAATCATGCGCACATAATCCTAAAAGAGTTTTATTATCTTCAATGTAAAATTGTTAACAGTTAATTTACGCCGAAAAAAAAGTATGGCGGCGTGGGATCACTGACTGAGCATGGATTAGCCGCTTCTGATAATTGTATTGCGGGCGGAAAGGAACATGCCTTACCTGTCATTTCATCCATGAACTGAGAGAACTGTTGCGTTGATCACTAACATTTCACTTGGCCATCTACGTAGGAAGGAAGACAAGCATTGTAACAATACAAAAATCTGTTTTCAAAACGTTTACTGCGCCTGCGCAATAGAAGTTTACAGATCGCCAAAGATCTTTGCTCTAAGAAAGTCTTTGTGCCACCCTCTTGCAGGTGTTTCTACAGCCCTAGAAGCAGCGAGCGGACGTCCGAGCGCACCTGGAACTTGCGTCACGTGTCTGCAGAGCACTGCTGGCGCCACTTCTGCGCGGAAGCACTCGCCCTAATGAACAGCGACGCACTGGGACGCCGCTCGCCGTCGTCCGCAGTCACGCTGCGTAGTGCCTCCAGCGATTTACGATTCACCTCTGCTACGGAGCGAAAGCGCTTCCCTTTCAGGT
Organism: Schistocerca piceifrons; assembly: GCF_021461385.2. Taxonomy (NCBI): domain Eukaryota; kingdom Metazoa; phylum Arthropoda; class Insecta; order Orthoptera; family Acrididae; genus Schistocerca; species Schistocerca piceifrons. The sequence continues at coordinate 119,091,018 of NC_060144.1, forward strand.
GCCTTTTCATTCTAGTGAACTGTGTAAGGTCACAGCGTGTGTGCGAAACAGCTGTCATTTCAGGCCAAGAACTGCTCGACAACAGACTCTGTTTCAGTGACAGCGTTGTTGTGCTAGAGGAACTACACTATTGGCCATTAAAATTGCCACACCAAGAAGAAATGCAGATGATAAACGGGTATTCATTGGACAAATGTACTATCCTAGAACTGACTGTGATTACATTTTCAAGCAATTTGGGTGCATAGATCCTGAGAAATCAGTACCCAGTACAACCACCTCAGTAGTGGGAAAGGTTCGTGCGGCCCCACTTTTCATTGTTGCCAAATTAATTCAAGGCACCACTGCATACCTAATATAAATAGGTTATTTCATATTTTGCTTTCTAACCGATAGATAGGAAGACTCGGAAGTTTAAATTTTTCCAGTACATTATTAAAAATAACTAAAACCACACGGACAAATGTTCCAAACGAAAAAATAATAAGAGGAAATAAATAATGAGAGCAAATAAAAAATTAATACTGTGATTAAAATGACGGGACAATGAATTATAAATACAAAAAATTATGTTCTAAGCCAATTATTTTAATAGAAATAACGATCGCAGTCGTTTCGATAAAGATGTAAAACAAGCAAATTGTACCTGACGGGATTCGAACCAACAACTTTCAGCACACAAACCAAAATAACTTATCCGCTACACTATGCCGCCGTTTTGTTGTTGCTGTTTTTAAGGCTGCTGTGGATCATAAGAATTCTGAAATGGGTGAATAACTGCAGGGTGTGATGCCTGCGACCTTAACCAACACCAACGTATAGGTAGCTCGAAGAAGTCGATAGCGCTATTGTCGACCTCTCCTATCCTGTAACATACTGAAGAAAGTCATAGGCAGTATAGTGTACTCCTTAACACATTGTATAAACAAATGTCTAGCTGAAGGATATTTTCCTGATGAGCTTAAACTGTCTAGGGTAGTTCCAGTTTATAAAAAAGGGGATAAAGACTCTGCCTCTAGTTACCGGCCAATTTCCATAGACCCATTTTTTTCTAAAATTCTGGAATGCACAATTTACAAACAATTATCTGATTACTTTGATAATATAGGAATTATTAGTGGATCTCAATATGGTTTTAGAAAAAACTTATCAACAATTGATGTGATAGATGCTGTTGTAAAATACATCCAAGTATTTGAGGATAAAGACTTCGCTCAAGTCACTTTTTTGTCCTATGTAAAGCCTTTGACTGTGTAGAACATACACTAATACTAGAAAAATTGGACTTCTATGGTGTTGGAGGTAACAGCCTTAAACTATTAAGATCATTTTTACAGAACCGTAAGCAAGCAGTCTGTGTTGGCAAAGAACTGTCTAGTGCAGAACTAGTTAAGGTTGGTGTCCCACAGGGATCTGTACTGGGCCCTTTCCTGTTCCTAATAATGATTAACGACCTGCCGTCATGTATTAAATCAAAATGCAGATGACACTCCTTTTCTGAACAGCAGTAATGACCTCAATAGCCTTAAAACTTGTGTTACAGAGACAGTTGCTCAAGCATCATACTGGTTTAAAGCAAATGGATTTTTGCTTAGTGAAAATAAAACTCAGCAGATATTATTTAGTCTAAAAGACAAGCTACCATCTGATGATCCTAGTTATGTTAAGTTTTTAGGGGTATATTTGGATGACAAATTATTTTGGGGTCAACATGTCAATTATCTTAGTGGTAAGTTGTCTAGGTAATCTATGGATTTTGTACCTAAAAATTATGTTACAATATCCTATCTCTCATTCTCCCAAAGCATAATAACCTATGGTATGATTTTATGGGGAAACTCCAGTTGTGTGCATGACATCCTTCTACTGCAGAAGAAAGCTACTAGGGTAATTACAGGCTCATCATATAAGGCACACTGTAAACCTTTGTTTTCTGAGCAAAAAATTATGACAGTAGTAAACCTATATATATATATATATATATATATATATATATATATATATATATATATATAATGTTTTAATCTACATGAAAAAGAAGCTACCCAAAGCTAAACGCAGAGAAAATATACATTGCTACAACACTAGGACGAATAGATGTATTTATATTCCATTCCACAGACACTCAAAATCACTGAACAGTTATGAACTAATGGGGCACAAATTATTTAATAAACTTCCACTAGCTATGCGAGATTTACCAGAGCAACCATTCAAACAAGCACTGTATGACTGGTTAGTTGCCCACCCATTCTACGACACAAAGGATTTTATCAATTGTAAAATTATACTGTAATAACAAACCGATTACTCTTTTGCCACAGGAATTGTACAGTAATATAAGTACGACTTTGTAGGATTTCACCAATCGTAATATAACCATGTAATAACAAACCTATTGTTCTTTTGCGACATGAATTATATTGTGTAAAATGTATGACCTTCTCAATTGTAATATTATACTGTAATAAAAAAATCTATTGCTCTTTTGCAACAAGAATTATATTGTGTTATAAGTATGACTTTGTAGGATTTCATCAATTGCAGTATTACACTGTAATAACAAACCTATTGCTCTATTGCAACATGAATTATATTGTATTATATGTATGACTTTGTCTATTGCCTTAATGGCCTAACGACAATAAAATTCTGTTCTATTCTCTATTCTTCTCAGTAGGAGAGTAGGGCCTAGTTCTGGTCGGCAGACAGTTTTAATCCGCCAGGAAGTTCCGAAACAGAGCAGCACGCATTCTGGAATCACTTTGTTAAACCTGTAAGGGATCTCTTTACCGGTGAATAACAGTCCTTTCAGGCACGTGTCGGACTGTGAGGGACTTCATTTTTATCTGTCGACAACGGAGACGGAGCAGAAACAGCTGCCGTGCGTGCTGGACATTGAGCACTCCCGCGGCGCAGCTCGCAGCGAGTGACGCACTTCCAGCGCTCAGAATGGGAAACAGGCAGCAGAGCATCAGAGGCGCACTGGAGAAACAAACCACTGGCCAGACATAACACTCGCGACTCCAAATAAGCGCCGTCCCCGCTATGAAGCAGCAGCTGCCACCGGAAACTCTCCCGCGGCCGATGACGTACGATCAGGCGGGGCGTCCATCACGGGACCTGCTTGTCTATTTAGTCTGGAGTGGTCATTAGTCTACAAGGCAAGCCCCAGCGTGAAGTTACCTGTTCACCTTATAGGTGCAGCCATAGGCATCCGAAAGATGGGGGAGGGGGGGGGTGGGGAAGGGTGGGCCGGGACAAGAGTGGGGTCGTTTGCTCCCTCTTGGAATACGGGTACAGGATTTTTTTTATTCATTATAGAATTCTCGCTAATGTCCAGCAATGATTGTGTACGATACTACTAAACTACTTACTTAGTGTTGCCGACCGCGTCTTGAAATTCTGTGAATTTAATAGTCACTATGTAGACTATGCAGGAGTAGGTTTAATACGAATAAAAAAATAGGAGTACGGGTAAGCTACTACAAACAGCATAGTGAACGCATTATTGTGTCCAAGATAGACACGAAGCCCACGCCTACTACAGTAGTACAAGTTTATGTGCCAATTACCTCTGCAGATGAAGAAATTGATGAAATGTATGATGAGATAAAATAAATTATTCAGGTAGTGGAGGGAGACGAAAATTTAAAAGTCATGGGTGACTGGAATTCAAGAGTAGGAAAAGGGAGAGATGGAACCATAGTAGGTGAATATTGATTGGGGCTAAGAAATGAAAGAGGAAGCCGCCTGGTAGAATTTTGCACAGAGCATAACTTAATCATAGCTAACACTTGGTTTAAGAATCATGAAAGAAGGTTGTATTCATGGAAGAACCCTGGAGATACTAAACGGTATCAGATAGATTATATAATGGTAAGACAGAGATTTAGGAACCAGGTTTTAAATTGTAAGACATTTCTGACCACAATCTATTGGTTATGTAGATTAAAACTGAAGAAACTGCAAAACGGTGGGAATTTAAGGAGATGGGACCTGGATAAACTGAAAGAACCAGAGGTTGTACACAGTTTCAGGGAGAGAATAAGGGAACAATAGACAGGAATGGGGGAAAGAAATACAGTAGAAGAAGAATGGGTAGCTTTGAGGGATGAAATAGTGAAGGCAGCAGAGTATCATAGGTAAAAAGACGAGGGCTAGTAGAAACCCTTGGGTAACAGAAGAAATATTGAATTTAAATGATGAAAGGAGAAAAAATAAAAATGCAGTAAATGAAGCAGGAAAAACGAATACAAATGTCTCAAAAATGAGATCGACAGGAAGTGCAAAATGGCTAAGCAAAGATGGCTACAGGACAAATGTAAGGATGTAGAGGCTTATCTCACTAGGGGTAAGATAGATACTGCCTACAGAAAAATTAAAGAGACCTTTGGAGAAAGGAGAACCACTTGCATGAATATCAAGAGCTTTGATGGAAACCCAGTTCTAAGCAAAGAAGGGAAAGCAGAAAGGTGGAAGGAGTATATAGAGGGTCTATACAAGGGCGATGTACTTGAGGACAATATTATGGAAATGGAAGAGGATGTAGATGCAGATGAAATGGGAGATATGATACTGCGTGAAGAGTTTGACAGAGCACTGAAAGACATGAGTCGAAACAAGGCCCCCGGAGTAGACAACATTCCATTAGAACTACTGACAGCCCTGGAAGAGCCAGTCTAAACTCTAAAAACTGGTGAGCAAGATGTATGAGACAGGCGAAATACCCTCAGACTTCAAGAAGAATATAATAATTCCAATCCCAAAGAAAGCAGGTGTTGACAGATGTGAAAATTACCGAACTATCGGTTTAATAAGTCACAGCTGCATAATATTAACGCGAATTCTTTACAGACGAATGGAAAAACTGATAGAAGCCGACCTCGGAGAAGATCAGTTTGATTTCCGTGGAAATGTTGGAACACGTGAGGCAATCCTGACCCTACGACTTATCTTAGATGAAAGATTAAGGGAAGGCAATCCTACGTTTCAAGCATTTGTAGACTCAGAGAAAACTTTTGACAATGTTGACTGGAATACTCTCTTTCAAATTCTGAAGGTGGCAGGGGTAAAATACAGGGAGTGAAAGGCTATTTACAATTTGTACAGAAAGCAGATGGCAGTTATAAGAGTCGAGGGGTATGAAAGGGTAGCAATCGTTGGAAAGGGAGTGAGACAGGGTTGTAGCCTATCCCCGATGTTATTCAATCTGTATATTGAGCAAGCAATAAAGGAAACAAAAGAATATGGTTCAAATGGCTCTGAGCACTATGCGACTTAACTTCTAAGGTCATCAGTCGCCTAGAACTCCGGCCGGCAAGCAAAAGAATAGTTCGGAGTAGGGATTAAAATCCATGGAGAAGAAATAAAAACTTTGAGGTTCGCCGATGACATTGTAATTCTGTCAGAGACAGCAAAGGACCTAGAAGAGCAGCTGAACGGAATGGACAGTGTCTTGAAAGGAGGATATAAGATGAACATCAACAGAAGCAAAACGAGAATAATGGAATGTACTCGAATTAAGTCGGGTGATGCTGAGGGAATTAGATTAGGAAATGAGACACTTAAAGTAGTAAAGGAGTTTTGCTATTTGCGGAGCAAAATAACTGATGATGGTCGAAGTAGAGAGGATATAAAATGTAGACTGGTAATGGCAAAGAAAGCGTTCTGAAGAAGAAAAATTTGTTAACATCGAGTATAGATTTAAATGTCAGGAAGTCGTTTCTGAAAGTATTTTTATGGAGTGTAGCCACGGTTGGAAGTGAAACGTGGACGATAAATAGTTTAGACAAGAAGAGAATAGATGCTTTCGAAATGTGGTGCTACACAGAAGAATGCTGAAGATTAGATGGGTAGATCACATAACTAATGAGGAGGTATTGAATTAAATTGGGGAGAAGAGGAGCTTGTGGCACAGCTTGACTAGAAGAAGGGATCGGTTGGTAGGACGTGTTCTGAGACATCGACGGATCACCAGTTTAGTATTGGAGGGCAGCGTGGAGGGTAAAAATCGTAGTGGGAGACCAAGCGATGAATACACTAAGCAGATTCAGAAGGATGTAGGCTGCATTAGGTACTGGGAGATGGAGAAGCTTGCACAGGATAGAGTATCATGGAGAGCTGCATCCAACCAGTCTCAGGACTGAAGACCACAACAACAACAACATGTACACTACTGCCCATTAAAATTGCCAAACCACGAAGATGACGTGCCACAGACGCGAAATTTAACCGACAGGAAGAAGATACTGTGATATGCAAATGATTAGCTTTTCAGAGCATTCACACAAGGTTGGAGCCGTTGGCGACACCTACAACGTGCTGACATGAGGGAAGTTCCCAACCGATTTCTCATACACAAACAGCAGTTGACCGGCGTTGCCTGGTGAAACGTTGTTGTGATGCCTCGTGTAAGGAGGAGAAATGTGGACCATCACGTTTCCGACTTTGATAAAGGTCGGATTGTAGCATATCGCGATTGCGGTTTATCGTATCGCGACATTGCTGCTCGCGTTGGTCGAGATCCGATGACTGTTAGCAGAATATGGAATCTGTGGGTTCAGGAGGGTAATACGGAACGCCGGCTGGATCCCAACGGCCTCGCATTACTAGCAGTCGAGATGATAGGCGTCTTATCCTCATGGCTGTAACGGATCGTGCAGCCACGTCTCGATCGCTGAGTCAACAGATGGGGACGTTTGAAAGACGACAACCATCTGCACGAACAGTTCGACGATGTTTCCAGCAGCATGGACTACTAGCTCGGAGACCAAGGCTGCGGTTAACCTCGACGCTGCATCACAGACAGGAGAGCCTGCGATGGTGTACTCAACGACGAACCTGGGTGCACGAATGGCAAAACATTTTTTCGGATGCACCCAGGTTCTGTTAACAGCATCATGATGGTCGCATCCGTGTTTGGCGACATCGTGGTGAACGCACATTGGAAGCGTGTATTCGTCATCGCCATACTGGCGTTTCACCCGGCGTGATAGTATGGGGTGCCATTGGTTACACGTCTCGGTCACCTGTTGTTCGCATTGACGGCACTTTGAACAGTGGACGTTACATTTCAGATGTGCTACGACCCGTGGCTCTACCCTTCATTCGATCCCTGCGGAACCCTACATTTCAGCAGGATAATGCACGACCGCGGGTTGCAGGTCCTGTACGGGCCTTTCTGGATACAGAAAATGTTCGACTGCTGCCCAGGCCAGCACATTCTCCACGTCTCTCACCAACTGAAAACGACTGGTCAATGGCTAGCAACTGGCTCGTCGCAATACACCAGACTCTTGATGAACTGTGGTATCGTGTTGAATCTGCATGGGCAGCTGTACCTGTACACGCCATCCAAGCTCTGTTTGACTCAATGTCCAGGCGTATCAAGGCCTTTATTATGGCCATGGTACTGATTTCTCAGGATCTATGCACCCAAATTGCTTGAAAATGTAATCACATGTCAGTTCTAGTATAATATATTTGTCCAATGAATACCTGTTTATCATCGGGATTTCTTCTTGGTGTAGCAATTTTAATGGCCAGTAGTGTACAACAGCGCAACGTGCCGTTTCATTAGCACCTAATTTATTTCTCACGATTTTTCCATACTTTTGTCCAACGCCTGTAGTGCCCTCAATCTCTTATTTGGCACTTACTCGTAACGCTTTTATCGTGTTGCAGAAAGGAACGGATCCAGCACACTGATGCGCTGATTACCGGCGCAACACACAATTGGCAGCAGTCTGCGTGACCGTCAGAAGTCCCAAATTTCTTTAAGAAAAAAAAAAAAATTGAACGCGAGAAAATGCCGTACATCCAGTAACACCATCAGTTCTGAAGTTCTGTAAGCAAACGAAGTGTTATTGTTGTCATTTAAGTTGGGGAAGGCTTTTTTCAAGTTTATTCCATGTTTCTTCATTTCAAAGTCTGTCTATTGTTGCTAATTTTTGTTGACATTCAATAGGATTTTCTCAATTCGTCTGACTTTCTTTTCGATTTCAGATTTTTAATTCTGAGTTTCAACCTAACTTCGTGGCAATATGAATAAATATTTCTTGTGAATGTTTGTTAGTTTTTTTCCCATAACTCGTTGCATACCGTGAATTTAATCTTATGAGGGTGTAATTTCAGATCGTTGAATAAAAAAGGTGACGTCCATATTAATATTAATCAGTTATATAAAAAATTGAACTTTTGGAATTTTACTCCCTCTTAGATACGTTTCTACGAACGCCCAAGGGCACAGCAACAACCTCGCACCGCAGCTGACTCATTGTCGGTCCTTGTACTCATTGACCACCATGGCGTGGTAGACTGGGTTCGATTGGCAGCTCCCATTGTCTTACTCCGGCGCGTGAAAGCAACTGAGAAAACCACAGTTTAAATACTTGAGATTTATTACAGGACTCGGCGGCAGCAAACAGTACGGAACGGAGGTACTAATGGGTGCGGAGGTTACCAGAAGTTGCCAAATACTGTCACGAATTATGTAGAGAATGGTAAAACTGACAGAAGCCAACCTCAAGGAAGATCAGTTTGGGTTTTGGAGAGATGTAGGAAAGCAGGAGAAAATATTGACCCTAATACTTATCTTAGGTTCACGAAAGGCAAACCAAGTTTATATATAGCATTTGTAGATTTAGAGACCTCGTTTTTTGGAAAACACACTCTGTAATTCTGAAGGAAGCAGGGGTAACTTACAGGGAGCGAAAGGTTATCTACAACTTGCATAGAAATCAGAATGCAATTACTATAAGAGTACCAGAACATGGAAAGGGAAGCATTAGTTGAGAAGGGAGTGAGGCTGGATGTTATTTAGTTTGATGATTGAACTGGTAATAAAGGAAAGCAAGGAGAAAATTGAAAAGGAAAGTAAAGTTCCGAGAGAAAAAAATAAAAAAAAAAATATTTTCACTGACACTGTAATTCTATCAGAGATTGTACATGACTTAGAGCAGTTGAATGGAACGGACAGTGTCATGAAAAGACGGTATTAAATGAATATCAACTAAAGGACAAGAAGAGTAATGGAAAGTAGTCCAATTAAACAAGATGATGCTGAGGGAATTACAATAAAAAATTGAGGCACTCAGGGTAGTGGACTAGTTTTTTTGTTTGGACACCAAAATAACTACTGATGGCGAAAAAGCCTATGCCCCCCCCCCTCCCCCTTCCGCCACATGGATCTTGCCGTTGGTGGGGAGGCTTGCGTGCCTCAGCGGTACAGATAGCTGTACCGTAGGGGCTACCACAACGGTAGGGTACCTATTGAGAGACCAGACAAACGTTTGGTTAGTGAAGAGGGGCAGCCGCCTTCTACTAGTGCAACAGTATAGATGCTTGAGTGATCTAGCCTTGTAACATCAACCAAAACGGCCTTCCTGTGCTGGTACTGGGAACGGCAGGAAACAAGGGGAAACTATCGCTGTCATTTTACCCGAGAGCATGCAGCTCTACTGTATGGTTAAATGATGATGGCATCCTCTTGGGTAAAATATTGCGGAGGTAAAACAGTCCCCTATTTGAATCTCCGGGACTACTCTGGAGGATCTCGTCATCAGGAGAAACAGAACAGGCATTCTACGGGTCGGAGCGTGGAATGGTGGATCCTTTAATCGGGCAGGTACGTTATCAAATGTAAAAAGGGAAATGGATCGATTAAAGTTAGGTATACTGGGAATTAGAGTTCGGTGGCGGGAGGGACGGGACCTCTGGTCAGGTGAATACAATGTTATAAATACAAAATCAAATAGGGGCAATGCAGGAGTAGATTTAATAATGAATAAGAAAATAGGAATGCGGATACGCTACTACGAACAGCATAGTGAACGCTTTATTGTTGCCAAGACAGACACGCAAATGGCTCTGAGGACTATGAGACTTAACATCTGAGGTCATCAACCCCCAGAACTTAGAACTACTTAAACGTAACTAACCTAAGGACATCACACATAGCCGTGCCCGAGGCAGGATTCGAACCTGCGACCGTAGCAGCAGCGCAGTTCCGGACTGAAGCACCTAGAGCCGCTCGCTCACAGCGGCCGGCCATTCGTATGAGTGCTAAAAGGAATCCGTTAAACTTCGGTTACACGATAAATTAGTCAAATCTCAAGGCCGCAAACTCAACATTACTAAATACCTAGGAGTCACAATCACGAACGACTTAAATTGGAACGAACACACAGAAAATGTTGTGGGGAACGCTAACCAAAGACTGCGTTATATTGGTAGAACACTTAGAATATGTACCAGATCTACCAAGGAGACTGACTACACTACGCTTGTCCGCCCTCTTTTAGAATACTGCTTTGCGGTGTGGGATCATTCCCAGATAGGATTCACGGAGTATACCCACGTGGTCTAGGGCGCCTTGCCACGGTTCGCGTGGCTCCCCCCATCGGGCATGGGTGTGTGTGTTGTCCTTAGCGTAAGTTAGTTAAAGTGAGATTAAATAGTGTGTAAGCCTAGGGCCGACGACCTCAGCAGTTTGGTCCCATAGGAACTTACCAGCACCACTGATGGAGTACATCGAGAAACTTCATAGATAGACAGCACGTTCTGTATTATCGCGGAGTAGGGGAGAACGTGTCACTGAAACAATACAGGATTTGGGGTGGACATCATTAAAACAAAAGCAGTCTTTGTTGCGGCAGAATCTTCTCACGAAATTTCAATCACCAATTTTCTTCTCCGAATGTGAAAATATTTTGTTGATGCCGACATACATAGGGAGAAACGATCATCATAATAAAATAAGGGAAAACAGAACTCGCACGGAGAGGTATAGGTGTTCGTTTTTTCCGCGCGCTGTACGAGACTGGAATAATAGAAAATTATTGTGAAGATGGTTCCACGATTCCTCTGCCAGGCACTTAAATGTCATTTGTTGAGTAGTCGTGTAGATGTAGATGCACACCTAGATCTACAGATATACTGAATTGTTGGGACGACACTTTTCTTATTCTTTCAGTTCACAATTTACCAAGCGATATTTGTCACGAACCTCCACAATGAAGTTTGTTTTGGTCACAACGGATGGTCCCTTACAACCTCAATTTCTTCGTGCAGGTTCCAAAATGCACAGCAGACAGCTTTCCCAAAATAAGTTATTTTGTCGTGGCGTGTAAACGAAAACGACCACTCGTAACAGACGAGACTCAGTACACGTACAAAACGGCACGAGCGCTGCAGGAGAAGCGCTCGCCGCCAATAAGTCGACTGAGGAAAGAAATTCGCTTGTTTGGAAGGCGCTTAAGTTATTCCTGCATTTGGTGTGCGGCGGCCCTCACCGAAAGTGGGAGTTGTCTACGTCGGCACTACACACTTCCCGCGCTTTATGCTAACGACCGCGAAACCGGTACAGCGCCGGCCCCGTGCCTGGATGCGAACTCGCTCTCCTCACAGGAGAAGGCCGGCCTCATGAGGTCAGCATCAGGAAAAACCCCCGACGGGCGCTTCGGATAACTGAGGTGTGTGTGTGTGTGTGTGTGTGTGTGTGTGTGTGTGTGTGTGTGTGTGCATCGAGCTACAAAGGCGCGTTTACTAACTCGCGTTGAGTTCGTTACTGGCTGCTTTCGTTACCAAACACTACAAATGGTTCAAATGGCTCTGAGCACTATCGGACTCAACTTCTAACGTCATCAGTCCCCAAGAACTTAGAACTACTTAAACCTAACTGACCTAAGGACATCACACACACCCATGCCTGAGGCAGGATTCGAACCTGCGACCGTAGCGGGCGCGCGGTTCCAGACTGAAGCGCCTAGAACCGCTCGGCCACCCCGGCCGGCGCTGCATCACAGACAGGAGCGCCGCGATGGTGTACTCAACGACGCACCTGGGTGCACGAATAGCAAAACGTCATTTTTTCGGATGAACCCAGGTTCTGTTAACAGCAACATGATGGTCGCATCCGTGTTTGTCGACATGGCGGTGAAAGCACATTGGAATCGTGTATTCGTCATCACCCGGCGTGATGGTATGGGGTGCCATTGGTTACACGTCTCGGTCACCTCTTGTTCGCATTGACGGCACTTTGAACAGTGGACGTTACATTTCAGATGTGTTACGACCCGTGGCTCTACCCTTCATTCGATCCCTGCGAAACGCTACATTTCAGCAGGATAATGCACGACCGCATGTTGCAGGTCTTGTACGGGCCGTTCTGGATACAGAAAATGTTCGACGGCTGCCCTGGCCAGATCTCTCACCAATTGAAACGTCTGGTCAATGGTGGCCGAGCAACTGGCTCGTCACAATACGCCAGTCACTACTGTGGTATCGTGCTGAAGCTGCATGGGCAGCTGTACCTGTGCACGCCATTCAAGCTCTGACTCAATGCCGAGGAGTATCAAGGCTGTTATTGCGACCGGAGGTGGGTGTTCTGGGTACTGACTTCTCAGGATCGATGCACCCAAATTGCGTGAAAATGTAATCACATGTCAGTTCTAGTATAATATATTTGTCCAATGAATACCCGTTTATCATCTGCAATTTTTCTTGGTGTAGCAATTTTAATGGCCAGTAGTATATTACGAATTGTATGATGTGAGCCATTATTCATCTGTCTTGTAAAAATATGTGCAGTAATTTATGGAATATTAATTGCAAGGTCTTTCACGTAACCTGAAAACTGATGAAGTACGGAGCAATGTTTGTATCCTTCCTTTGAATAGGAAGAATTTTAAGCCGAATGTCTACACAAGAGTATCCTTCAAACATGCTTCAAAATACTTGCAGAGACATTTCCATGATTTGAAAGTTAGGATGTATGTTGGTCCTCGGACAGGTTTGCCATATCTAGCTGGGATCTCGTCGGAACATTCTGAGGCCCCAGTGCAAAAAGTAAGTAAACAATTATTTAACGTAATTACTTTTTATTTAGAACACAATTACATGGAACTTGTTGTGGCAGAAGTAGTTGGTACACCACATGTTTCGGAAGATTTCATCTTTTCAGCATCTCTCTTTTCCCTTTTAATAAAACCATGTAAATCAACTTGTAGTTAAACAGGCAGCATAAGACTGATTCGACAGTCCCTGGGCCAGCAGCGAAAATATGTACTCTTTCCACAGTAGCGTTGTGTGCTCGAATAAAAAGCAAATACTTTCATAACTTTAGCAGTTGGCATTAGCCTTCAGGATTTTTGGTTTCCTTAGGAAAGTAAATCCACCTTTCTTCCACGGGGTGTTCATCAAATGCTATGGTATAGAAAGCCATAGTATCAAATTTCGAAATCAAAGTAATTATTTCTTGGTTAGGGTTCTCCTTCTTTAACTTGTTCAAATTCATCTTGGTTTGCATGTCAATGAAACTGGCGGTCTTCCATTTATTCAGACATCTTTGAGTATCGATTAATATATTTATTTTTTAATTATCGAGGCTTCATTCATCTCGATGCTTTTTATATTTTTTTTCCAACAGAGCCAAGTTTGACTGCAGAAACATGAAGCAAATTTCACTGATCGGCTGCTGAAAAAATTTGAAGTTATTTTAGGTGGCCTGTCTTCGACGTCAATAAATTTTTAATGGAATCCAAAACTGCGGTCATTAACGACAGCCATCTAATTTTTGAATGAGAAGAGTCTGATGATTGACATCAATGTACAAGCAGAACTCTTTCAGCTTCTCTATCCATCCAGTGCATATTGAAAAATAATTACATATTTTCAGGAGCATTTTTTTCAATGCCGACAGTTAAGACTCCAGCAGCGCTTGATATAGTATTGTGGAGAATATGGGCAGGCCATCCAGTTCCTTCTACATTTCTTTCTAGTTCTTTTTTAATGTGGTGAAACACATTCCGCTGCCGCGTCGATGAAGCACTCCGAAGTTGCTATTTGCTACTGTCTCCACAAAAAGCGCTTAATTTATCTAATGGAATTTGTCTTAAAGTGCCTAGATAAAACTTTGCAATTGCCTCCGATGTTTCGTTATTCAGCGAATCAAACTGCAACAGCTTCTGTTGGATGCCGTCAGTTTCAGGAAAGGACTGAACCACTAAAGGAATGAAACTTCTTGTAACTCTTCTATGAATTCGTAAGCGGAGTGTGGTCCATGCGGCAGACTTCTTTGCGGCGACTTTTGAGTCAGGATGCATTGCTACATTCAGTCTTACGGCACGGTCAAAAGAACTAGGGACTGATTATGCTTGACAACTTTGTAAGCTGTTGTTAGTTCTGCAGCAGCAACGAGCAATTCTGCCTGGGTATCTTCATTAATCATGAATACAGAAATGGCTTTGATGCCAATGCTACCGTGAATCTAACTGTATGATTCTTCGTAGAAATGTGAAGCCTCACACCTGCTTTACCTCCGTAAATTACTGAGCTGAAACAGCTACAAATCTCACATAACGCTTCCTGATCCCGTACGTTCTTGCTTTACAAAAGACCACTCTTCTGTGTAATCACCCACAAAATGACACGCTCTCTTTTCACCGTTAGGCATTTTTGTAAGCTACGATAAGTTTAGTAGACGGTAAGCAATAGACAATAACACTTCAGTCATAGAAGAACACGACAGTATACACGCCCTATATACCCGCACTAAACACTCCCACTCGTTGTTCGTATTAAGTTTAGAAAGAATCGTCTTATCAGATCGCCATTCAAACGGGAACTGCTCAATTCTACCTACCTGCACAATTGACTGAGGAAGATAGCCTCGACTGGGGGCGAAGTACTAGCGCAACAAGGCGCTTCACCTTCTGGCATGACGGTTTGGCTAGGGAAATTACATGGCATTATCGTGCTGCTTGACACTTTGTGCATTTTTTTTAAATAAAAGAAAGATTAAAGGATAGTCAGAGGAACAGTAAGAGACGCTGAAAACGAACGGCCTAAATGGCTGGCCGGTAGAACTGCTCGATTCTTCCGCGTGGCGCTGCTTAAATACAGTAGAAAGCTGATATTTTCTCGATTGATGGCGCTACACGTAGAAGGTGCTTTGAGCGTCGATACATGACACACAAAACGCAACGCCATCTGTGACACGACCTCGTCAACATAAACTTGATGGCATAAGTAAAACTAACTGCGGCTGTATTTACATGATGAGCTAACTGATTGCGTTACTTCAGTACTTGAGCCAAGCTCGTAACAGTATCTTGCGAAATCGGGACAAAATTGGGTCTTGTCGGGATGTCTGGACAAGCAGTTCCACAACGGTTATCGTCCCAATATATCGGGAGAGATGACAGCCCTATCGTCAAATCTTAAAAGTCGATGTATAACGAAGTTTTTGAGACGACAGAATGTCAATATCTCACTACAAGAGTTTCCTCTAAAAGCATGCTTTCTAATATATAATGCTTATTATCTTGATATTGTTGCAATATCTGTACTGAATTAAGCAGAAGTCGTAAAACATAAAATCTTATTTTGTTTAAGAACTGGAAATTAAGGATACAAACGATTGTCACTTCTTACAAAAGCATAATAAAACAGGTCACATATATTGCTGAGCAATCGACAAAAAACTAAATGCTTCCTGCCAAACTGATATTTTGTTTTCTATATCCGTGGAAGCGCTGTTTAAAATGACTCAAGTTCGACAAAAACAGAAATTCTTTGAAGTACTGTAATTCTATTGTCAGTAACAAGAAAGAACTGTTTGTTATCCTTTCACTTGACTCAATGTAAAAGCTTTAACTATTGCATTAATATTGGGAATTTCGGAGAAAATAGGTTAAATCTACTACACATGTGTAATACTAATAAAATAAATCTTTCAATTGTTAAAAATATACTTCGTGAATGAGAAAACTTAGCTGCCGGCTTCGTACAGTGTGTAGTGATGGAGACTCGGTTTTTTCACCTCCACTAAATGTTGGTTTCAAACCTTAACACGAGAGAGATAGTCATACGCGCGGTCGAAGCCACCGAGGGTAGCGAATTGGAGAGATTCGACAGCTATCGATTCGGCTACTAACTAATTGCGCAGGAAAAAGCATACGAGTAAAGAAATGTTTAGGCAGTAAAGAGGCGATATTTCAGTTTTTGTGGAATATTCGTTGCTCAGTAGCAAACACATTCGATATGCAACGGCCCTCGTCATAAGCAAATATTCAGCGGTCAACACAGGACAACAACAATGATGGTTGGCACGGGAGGGGACACCGCCAACGGGGCTTTTATACGGCGCTCGCGTAAATTTGGATACGCCGCGCCGACTGGAGTGCTTCCGGTTAACCGACGTTTCGACTAAACGTTCGGTACTGGAATGTCAACAGGTGATGTCTTTCTTTGGCTCGTTCCGTCCCGTGACCTTTGCTGGGGAAGACAAAGTGGTGAGTGGATTCGAGGCGAGAGGAGGTAGCCTTGAGCGGTTTCTCGCCGCAAGTGATGCCAAGGTCGGCAGCCGCAGTCCAGTCGGGTCATTGTCCAGGCCGCGCCGCGCCGTACTAACACGACGCAAGACAGACGGGCTACGAGTGTCCCCTACCCTCGCGTGCCCTTCCTTTTATTCCGGCGCTTCCGGTGAGAAGCTCGCAGCCACTCTTCACACGCACTCCGCTCGTCATGTGCAAATGTAAACGTAAACTACATGGAAGCTACCCCCGCCAAACACTCGTCAACGCCAATTAGTCACATGGTTTTTGTGGAGCACTGCTATCCATAGTGAGATGACGCAGTACATTGTACCCCTCACGCATAGCTGAATCTTTGGGACTTTGGGAGCTGAGCGCGCCTTTTCCAGCACGGACAGTCGTGCTGTTAAGTTCCCATGTGCAGTGCCAACAGTGAACAAGGGAAGAGATTATGCTTACGGTTGGCGGTGTTTTACATGGTTAGGGTACAGTCCCATTACGACGCTTAAGAAAGTGCTAAATGCACAGGAATATGAACACATTTTACGGGTTTTACTGGCTACAGTAGGGGAACAGCTTGGTGACGAGGACTGTATCAACATAAGAATGCATCCTGTCATAAAAGCACCTGGAAGGAAATGATCTTCACCAATACCATTCTTGAAATGGACTGGCTTGCCCACACTCCCGTCCCGAACCCAATGGAACAACACTGCGATGGGTTAGGACGTCGACTTCGCTTCAGACCCCAATGTCGAACGTCACCTTCTCTGGTTTCGGCTCTTGAGGAAGAATGGGCTGCCATTCCTCCAAAGACATTCAGACACCGCAATGAAACGGCCCACCGCACAGTTCAAGAAGTCATACAGGCGAAGAGTGGACACATCCCACATTAATGTCCACTAATACATGTCTGGATGTTTTTGAAGAGACAGTGTATGTATGGGATAACTCTGACCGTGGAATGCAACTGACCAACGCTGTTTCGACTACATAATAAACTGCTTACGTATGTAGTTGAAGGCATAGGGTTCGCACAACCGACAAGCATGTAGCCATACATTTTTCAAGCACCATGATATTTTACACATATCAAAGGAAATTTTGCATCACCTCGGTTCCGAGAGTTCCGGAACATGTTCAGAAAATTGGAATAGAGACCAACATAAACGTCATTTCCGCCTTTATTGCTCGTGAAAACCACACATTGCATGTTGTACCACCATACAGCGACACCAGAGGTGGTGGTCCACATTGCTGTACACACCGGTGCCTCTAATACCCAGTAGCATGTCCTCTTGCATTGATGCTTGCCTGTATTCGTCTTGGTATACTATCCACAAGTTCATCAAGGGGTCCAGATTGTTCCATTTCTCAACGGCGATTCGGAGTAGATCCCACAGAGTGGTTGGTGGATCACGTTGTCCATAAACAGTCCTTTCCAATCTATCAAAATGGTTCAGACGGCTCTGAGCACTATGGGACTTAACTGCTGTGGTCATCAGTCCCCTATAACTTAGAACTACTTAAATCTAACTAACCTAAGGACATCACACACATCCATGCCCGAGGCAGGATTCGCGGTCGCGCGGTTCCAGACTGAAGCGCCTAGAACCGCACGGCCACTCCGGCCGGCTTTCCAATCTATCCCAGGAATGTTCGATAGGGTTCACATCTGGAGAACATGCTGGTCACTCTAGTCGAGGGATGCCGTTATCCTGAAGGAAGTCATTCACAAGACGTGCACGTTGGGGGCGTGAATTGCCGCCCATGAAGACGAATGCCTCACCATGTGCTGCCGATATGGTTGCACTATCGATCAGAGGATGACATTCACGTATTGTACTGCTGTTGAACGTAGCTTTATGTTCAACAAATGTATTACGGAAGACGTTATCCAGCAAGAGTGCCAATTCAGCGAATATGCAAAAAATGTACTGGGTGGACACTTGCATACTTCGCAGAGGATAAGAACCAAGCATATGACGAGCGGAGCGAACGAAAGAGATGTAAACGAAGCTGTTGCTAATAATTCATGTAGCATCGTTCAGAGATCGCGGTGCTACACCAAAGTCGGCAACTCAACTCGATACGTTAGACGTCAGCGAGATCTCGCTGCAATCCGCAACAACGATGGGAGGCGCCCCAAAAGAAAAAAAAATGGCTCTGAGCACTATGGGACTTAACATCTATGGTCATCAGTCCCCTAGAACTTAGAACTACTTAAACCTAACTAACCTAAGGACAGCACACAACACCCAGTCATCACAAGGCAGAGAAAAACCCTGACCCCGCCGGGAATCGAACCCGGGAACCCAGGCGTGGGAAGCGAGAACGCTACCGCACGACCACGAGCTGCGGACCCCAAAAGAAAAGCAGTGCCCTCACGCTAAGGTCACTATAGTGTCGAGCATGTGAGAGCTCAGCCCAGTTCGCGAACTCAGCTATAGCAGTCAACACCACTGTGTAGGACAGTTCAAAATGGTTCAAATGGCTCTGAGCACTATGCGACTTAACTTCTGAGGTCATCAGTCGCCTAGAACTTTGCATTGCCTTTGCATTGGCCAAAAAAGGATAGTGCATTGAGAATGGCTAGTTGCTAGCCGAAATCTAGATCTGCCAATAAAAATTCCAAAGGACGACTGATAGCTGAAATCTATTGTTTACAAAAGGAAGAGAAAGTATTTTGTGTGCTAGAATTTCCCCTTTGTCAATCGGTGGTTTGTGTCCAAGCTTTCCGTGTCAAGTTTCACAAGTCACCATTAGTTTACATAAGCACAGTGAAGTGGCACAAGAAATTCCGTGAAGATGGTTGTGTGTGCGACTGTGTGAGTCAGTCAGCAGTGGACTGCATGCGGGACAAGATGCTGCGAAGTCCCTAAGTCTACCCTTCGAGCTAGTGCAGAACGGAACGTCCCTCATCCAACGCGTGGAAAATCTTCCGTTAATTGAAACTTCCTGGCAGATTAAAACTGTGTGCCCGACCGAGACTCGAACTCGGGACCTTTGCTTTTCGCGGGCAAGTGCTCTACCATCTGAGCTACCGAAGCACGACTCACGGCCGGTACCCACAGCTTTACTTCTGCCAGTATCTCGTCTCCTACCTTCCAAACTTTACAGAAGCTCTCCTGCTTCCGTTAATTGAGTAAAAGTTGAGCCGTACAAATTGCAGCTCCTGCAAGCCAAAAGCTATGATGACAAGTAGCGCCGTCTGCAGTTCTGCATCGATATGCAGAACCACCTTGAAAATGTCTTCGCAATCAAATTAATCTTCAGTGACGAAACAGTTTTCCATCTGTCTGGAAATGTCAACCGACACAACACACGCTTAACCAGCTGCCGAACACGTCTGGGATTCCGACAAGCTAACGTGTTCTATGCTGTGTCCAACAAGTCAGTCAGTCTTCTTCTTCTTCGTTGAGAGAGCTGTCAATGGTGTTACATATTTCGACGTGGTACAGCTGTGGCTCATATTGCAACCTGAAAATTGAAGCAGGGATATCATCTTTGAACAAGATAGCGGCCCTTGATATTTCCACAATTGTGTACGAGATTAACCGAATGAGACGTTGCCACGTTGCTGGATAGGCCGTCCTACGGCCGCTGGTCTGGCGCTACAATAGTGGCCACCACGATCCCCGGACTTCACGGCTTGCGATCTTTTCTTGCGAGGCTACGTCAAAGATATCGTTTAGCAAAGGTAAATTTGTAAGTTTTCTAATTTTCGCTTCTAAATTTCGACTCAGTAATTACGGACCACGACTCTGTACATCAAATTGAAAAATTTATCTTCTGTGTCATACCAGATAATTACCACATGCGACACTGCATCGTAGCAGCTGTTCACACCGTTAGTCTTGATATGCTACGTGGGAAATAAGCACAATTGAGTTACCGATTAGATGTGTGCGTGTGACAAAGAGTGGAGAGACAGAACATTTACAAATAAAGTAAATTTGTGAATTTGTCTTTCACACACTATATAATTTGTTGCATTGTTCTTAACCATTTATCTGTAACGATTTTTTGAAGTGTTTCGTGGACGCCATAGTTACCCTGTACTCGCTATTTTATCAAATTAAGCAGAACAACGGTAAATTTGAAAATTTTCTAATTTTTGCTTGTAATTTTCTACTGAGTTGTAACGGACCACGACTCTGTACTTCAAATTGAAAAATTTACCTCCTGTGTCATCCCAGACAGTTTCTATCAGTATTGCGGGAACATCTTGAATACAAGCCAAGTACAAACGAGCAAAAATATTCCAAATATTGTATTGTGCTGTGCACTGGTCGCTGAAAGTTCTTACCTCTACTCTCCTGGACTAACTGTTTAAAAATTACGAAACGTGTTAACCATGTAACGAGACTTTGAAGGACCTCGACATTTAACACTTCTAATGCTACCACATATACCACACGTGACAGACTAAAAGCCTAATGCGCTTTGGCCAACGCAAAAGAACTTATCGTGGGATACGACAAATGCTCAGAAGCCTCACAAGAAGAGCTCAAGGTAGAATTTCTGAAGAGATGGAAAGAAAACTAACGCAGGCTTTGGAAACCTTGGGAAATTACTACGAGGAAAATCATCAGCGACCTATTCCAGGAAAAGTTCAAGCTTGCGTACTTCACCTGCCTAATAGACAGCTGGCAGAAGAATGGAAGGGGGTTGAGACCAGATCACTGACCCCAAAATATTTTAGATTCAGTTTACGCCGCACACCGTCATTTAAAAACAAAAAAGACTGCAGAGAGCGTACAGGAAAAAAATAAGTGGTAGAAACAAAAGTGTACGTAAACTGTCTGGATCAACATGGGGAGCACACAGCTGTGGGGCTTGTTTTGCAGCCAGTGAATATGCGGCACCATTATGGGAGCCATCTTGCCATTCCGAGCAAGTACTTAGCTACTTTCCGTCTGATATTTTATGGTGCTATGGCCGCAAGTGGGTAAATTTTGTGGAGAGCTGTAAGCCTCAGTTATCTCGCGAAAATCCTGATAGTCTCATTGAAGTCTACATCTACATATATACTCCGCTAGCCATCAAGCGGTGTAAGCCGGAGGGCACAATTCGCGCCAAAGTCCTATTCCCCCCCCCCCCCCCCCCCCTGTTTCAGACGTAGATCGCACGAGGGAGGAACAACTGTCTGAACGCCTCATGGTTCCGGCGGAGGTTCGAGTCCTCCCTAGGGCATGGGTGTGTGTGTTTGTCCTTAGAATAATTTAGGTTAAGTAGTGTGTAAGGAGGAGGAGGAGATTATTGTTTAACGCCCCGTCGACAACGAGGTCATTAGAGACGGAGCGCAAGCTCGGGTGAGGGAAGGACGGGGAAGGAAATCGGCCGTGCCCTTTCAAAGGAACCATCCCGGCATTTGCCTGAAGCGATTTAGGGAAATCACGGAAAACCTAAATCAGGATGGCCGGAGACGGGATTGAACCGTCGTCCTCCCGAATGCGAGTCCAGTGTGCTAACCACTGCGCCGCCTCGCTCGGTAGTGTGTAAGCTTAGGGACTGATGACCTTAGCAGTTAAGTCCCATAAGATTTCACACACATTTTGTTTGAACGCCTCAGTACGAGCTCTTATTTCCCTTGTCTTTGAATGGTGATCATTGTCTGTATGGGCCCCTCACCAGTTGGGTCTGATTCAAGAGATTGAGAAGGTCCAAAGAAGAGCGGCAAGATTCGTGAATGGTACATTTATCCATAGCGAGAGCGTTACAAATGTCATTGAAAGTTTGAAGTGGGACACACGTGCAGATAGACGACGCGTTAAACGAAAGGGGCTGCTCACTAAATTCCGAAATCCGATCTTTGCTGAGGATGTAGAGCATATATTATTACCACCAACTTTCAAATTGCGCAATGATCACCATTCAAAGATAAGGGAAATTAGAGCTCGTACTGAGGCGTTCAGACAGTCGTTTCTCCCTCGCGCGATCTACGACTGGAACAGAGTGAGGGAAATAGGGCTTTGGCGCGAATTGTGCCCTCTGCCACACATCGTTTGGTGGCTAGCGGAGTATATATGTAGATATAGACTTTCAATGAGACTGTCAAGATTTTCGCGAGATGCCTGAGGCTTACACCTGTCCACAAAATTTACCCACTTGCGGCCATTGCACCATAAAATATTAGACGGAAAGTAGCCGGCAAAACAGGGAGGAAAAACAGCAAACCGGCGCACGGCAATTCACGTACAACCCCTGAAAATTTCCAACTCATTTTATGTCAAGGAAGAGCTTTATCCACTGGACATTATCGATAGGAGCGACCCGAGACCTGCCGCGTATCTTTGAAGTTAGACTCAGTAGAAAATAGAAACTTGCTTCCCAAAGAAGAAATCACAAATGCGCAGCAACTGAGTTATAGCATATGGAGAGCACTGAATAGATTAAGAACAGGAGTCTCACAATATAAAGTAAACATGGTTAAGGAGGGCTATCCTGAAGATGACCAGTGTCAATGCAGTGACAAGGCTGTTAACGGTGCATAATTTCAGAAAAAGGGAGTTTAGACGTTCTTGTCTGGACACTGAAAGTAAGTAAGAACTTGAAACTTCCTGGCAGATTAAAACTGTGTGCCGGACCGAGACTCAAAGTCGGGACCTGTTGCCCTTCGCGGGCAAGTGCTCTATCATCTGCCCTACCCAAGCACGACTCACGACCCGTTCTCACAGCTTTAATTCCGCCAGTAACTCGTCTCCTACCTTCCAAACATCACAGAAGCTTTCCTGCCAAACTTTCAGGACTAACACTCCTGGAAGAAAGGATATTGCAGAGATATGGCTTTGCCACAGCCTGGAGGATGTTTCCAGAATGAAATTTTTCACTCTGCAGCGGAGTGTGCGCTGATATGAAACTTCCTGGCAGATTAGAAGTGCGTGCCGGACCGAGTCTCTGACTCGGGTCCCGAGTTCGAGTCTCAGTCCGGCATACAGTTTCAATCTGCCAGGAAGTTTCTTATCAGCGCAGACTCCGCTGCAGAGTGAAAAATTTCATCCTGGTACTAAGAACTTATGAAGCACGCACTTCCGTATGTGGCAGACTGTGCCGCCTCGTCAGTCACGGTAACAACAGCCAGCCTCTCAAAGAAGAACGTGACGTGGCCGTCCTGTTTACAATGCAGTCAGCGGTACAAACTACTGCAGCCTGCGGGATTGTGTCAGACTTGCCGCTCTTTCCTCGTGGTATTTGCCGGCACACAGGAAAACTTAAAGGCTCACTTCTCGGATTTAAAGGTCAGTGGGACTGCCATTTTTTACGTAGAATTACGATAAAAAATTTAATTCAAGGTGAGACAGCTTGAGCGAAATATGTTTTCCTCATTTACGGCACAACAGGACCCGACCAGATACCCGAGCACTTCAGCGCGCCGCTTCCGTGATACGGGGAGGCGAGCCAGCCACAGACCAAATTCGTCTCGCGGATTACTGATGAGGACTGGTGACCCGGCAGCCTGGAGGTGGTTTATAGGAGGTTTTCCACATCCAACTAGGTAAATGCTGAGCTGGGAATCACGTCTGGCCCCAGATACACGCTCCGCAAGCATTTAGAAAAACGTTACCGCACTTGAACATAGATTTACTCTAGACTCAGACAGATTGGGTAGAGCGATTCCGCCACGGGGACAGTGGTGGTGTCAGGAAGGGCGCACCACTTTCGTGTTGGGGCCTATACACCACCAGGCCGACCATGTGGTGCAGCCCCTTACACAGGAAATTTTGTAATAATTAAAAGTAAAAAGAGCATTTTAGAGCAATTTTCGAATTAAAAGCCTATAACGCGGCATTTAAAGTTCATTATTTATTTACTATGCAATGAGTGATTTAATTAATTGATGAGATTAGAAATGAAAAGAGCTGAAATCATTATGGTATTCAATACTACTTATTAACTACCTGTATTATTAAATGACTAAATTGGTTACCCAATAGTCTTATTTGCAGGTTGCCTATCTAACGACTCCCAGCGAGAACAAAAATTTTTATGTCATTATTTCATTCTGTTAATAACCGAATTAAAAAATTTAAAATGCTATCACAATGTCTCATTAAGAAGTATATTCAAAAATGGTTGAAATGGCTCTGAGCACTATGGGACTTAACATCTGAGGTCATCAGTCCCCTGGAACTTAGAACTATTTAAACCTAACTAACCTAAGGACATCACACACATCCATGCCCGAGTTAGGACTCGAACCCGCGACTTTAGCGGTCGCGCGGTCCCAGACTGAAGCGCCTAGAACCGCTTGGCCACCCCAAGAGGTATATTATGTACAGGTTTACTCTTAAACTAAGATACATATTACAATTAGAAACTGCCTATATATCTCGAAGCAGTGTAACTCATGACGCGCAAGTTACCCACACTGCTTTCGTCCACTATTTCAGAATGACAGCTCTTAGCTGCTTCCAGCGAATTTTATACATAATTTCAAACCTTTTCGATACTTGTTCTCGCTGACACCCCCCACAAAGTAATGAAAAGAATGGATTTTATCGCTGGCCACATTTTCACTGTTCATTCAAATGTGAAGCGTAATGGGTTGCAGCCGAAAACAATGTAATAGTCGTCTATAGAGTTCTGACAACACTGAGGCGTTGCCACAGCACACATACAAAATCGCGTTACCCGATTGATGGATGCACACGTGCGAAGCAGCCGCCCCAAGCCCACTGCAACTGTCAGGGATCTTCTTTCATTGACTGTACTAGGGTTGAATGCACATCACAATATTATAAAATGGCTGAGTCTTTGAAATAAAGGAAGGAAATCTATAATTTTCGTAATGAGTATGGCCAAAAATGTGCTGGCTGTAATTTTTAACAGCCAGATCCAGTTTCCCCCTTTAAAATTTGGAAAACGAAAACACATGCTGTAGAATGCAGAAAATTACCCTATGCTGTTCGAGTTAAAGAGGGGGCCACGTCATCTAAACAGGGAGAAATTACTACGAGAGTCGTTCAAGGCTCAATCAACGGCTTATTTAGTTATTGTTAATTATCTGCCATTTTATTTGAATCCGGAGGCATAATTAGCCCTTTTCGTAGATGATACAAGCATTGTTGTGAAGTCGACGCATCAACAGAGAAAATAATAAACGATGTCTCTGTAAAAGTTACTGACTGGTTTTGCATAATAGCTTCAGACTTTGAAAGAACACAGCTCATCCAACTCTGTTCTGTTATAAATATACCACCTGCTGTTAATCAAGACACGAACAAGAAGTAACATTAAACTTCCTGGCAGATTAAAACTGTGTGCCGGACCAAGACCCGAACGCGGGACCTTTACCTTTCGCGGGCAAGTGCTCTACCATCTGAGCTACCCAAGCACGACTCTCGCCGCGTCGTCACAGCCTCACTTCTGCCAATACCTCGTCTCCTACCTTCCAAACTTTACAGAAGCTCTCCTGCGAACCTTGCAGAAGTAGCACTCCTGAAATAAAGGATATTGCGGAGACATGGCTTAGCCACAGCCTGGGGGATGTTTCCAGAATGAGATTTTCACTCTGCAGCGGAGTTTGCGCTGATATGAAAATTCCTGGCAGATTAAAACTGTATGCCGGACGAAGACTCGAACTCGGGACATTTGCCTTTCGCGGGCAAATGCTCTACCACCTCCTTTCATTCTGGAAAGAAGTAACATATACAGTAGAAAGTTCGAAGTTCTCAGATATGAAATTGATGAAAACTTAAACTGCAAAAACCTTATAACAGAAACGCTAAACGTTGACGTTCAACAACCTCTGCCATAAAAATAATTGCCAACTATGTGATACAGGAGTCAGTAAGGTAACGTATTTTGTATATTTTCATTCTGTGATGTATTATGGGATAATATTCTTGGTAGCTTTTCACTTAGACAAGAAGTACGTATTGCATAAAAGATCACAATTAGAATTATGTGTGGGGTTAAAAAATATACATCTTTCAGGAATCTCTTTAACCAGCTGGGAATATTAAGCACAGCCTCAAAATACATTTATTCACTTTTCGAATTTATTAGCGATCAGGCAGAGGCCGAGAGTAATAGATATTCACAGGTACAATACTAGAGGGGAAGGATCTGCATTACCGTATAACGAATCCAACTTGGGAACAGACATGGACGAAACGCACAGCTATAAAACCTCTTGACAATCTACCGATGGAAATAACCTGTTCGACAGATAGGAGAAATATTTTCAACTGTAGATTGAAGATGCTTCTCCTCATCACCTCATTCTATACCACAGAGAAATTCTTGATATGCGTATAAACATTTCTTTAGACGACGTCGCTAACGGACGCTGGAAGTGCTCTACCTGGAGGTAAGCCGGTCATATCCTAATAGTGGAAAAATTTCAAATGGTTCAAATGGCTCTGAGCACTATGGGATTTAACATCTGAGGTCATCAGTCCCCTAGAACTTAGAACTACTTAAACCTAACTAACCTAAGGACGTCACACACATCCATGCGCGAGGCAGGATTCGAACCTGCGACCGTAGCGGTCGCGCGGTTCCAGACTGAGGCGCCTAGAACCGTTGGCCACCCCCGGCCGGCCTGGAAAATTTTCACTGCCAGTTTTTGGCCGGCGGGAGAGGAGAGATGGTGGCACAAAGTTCCGGATCACCCTTCACACCAGCGTCCTGGATTATCTTCCAACGCTCTCCGCATTACCCGTCAGATGGGGACGCTGAGCTTGACGGTTCCCTCGATGCTATACGAGAGGAAGCTATGCGCCGGCAGTGGGTTTCCCTTCATCCGTAACAACACAAACCCAACACTACACTGTACAAGCAGTCCACACTTCACTGTACAAGCAGTCCTCACAGTCACTCACACGATACGTGTACATACTTGACACCTCATGACAGATCGGAGGAAGACAGTGGCGAACCATCTATGCAAGGACTTTGCCACTAGCGGTGATGCAGGACTATCGTATCTGCCTCCCGAAATCCATTTTCGGAGTATAGGACTACGATCTATGAAACAAGTAACTAACTGCTTTAATAAGAAGGAGTGGCTCCAAGGTCTGGGAAGTCAACACGAGCGGGAGGACGGTGTGTTGACCCCATGTTCCTCCACAGCGCATACCAAAAATGTTCAAATGTGTGTGAAACCTTATGGGACTTAACTGCTAAGGTCATCAGTCCCTAAGCTTACACACTACTTAACCTAAATTATCCTAGGGACAAACACACACACACCCATGCTCATGGGAAGACTCGAAGCTCCGCCGGGACCAGCCGCACAGTCCATGACTGCAGCGCCTTAGACCGCTCGGCTAATCCCGCGCGGCCAGCGCATACCTCCATACCTCCCAGTGACGCCATGTGGACAGGATGACACGGAGGTCGGTCGGAAACTGCGAAGTTCTCTGGGCATTCTTTTTTTCTTTTTCACGTCGCAAGACGAATTTTGTGCATCAAGTGACGTCACTCATTGCAACACAGTTTAAGTTTTTGTTGGTTGGTTGGTCTGTTGGTTGGGGAGAGGGAAGAAAACAGCGGTCATCGGTCCCGTCGAATCAGGGAAGGATGGCGAAGTACATCGGTCGTGCGCTTTCAAAGGAACTATCCCAGCATTTGCCTGAAGCAATTTAGGTAAATCACGGAAAACCGAAATCAGGATGGCCGGACGCGGGTTTGAACCGTCGTCCTCCCGAATGCGGGACCAGCCACCTTGCTCGTTTTTTTTTTAATAAGTTTGTTGGTGCGGTTACTTTTCGCAGCAAGTGTAAAAATATCTGTTACAATAATTTTAAAAGTATTTTTCTTTCTGCTGCCTGGTATTTATGTGAAACACTTTTCGCCTTTTATATTAAAACAGTCTTCCATGGATATTTCCATGAAGAATGCCGTTTTCTAATTACTTGTGATTCTGAAACTTACCAAGGCTGATCACCTTTGGCTAATCCCTGCACCGCATTTGTGGCTGTTTTTTTTTTTATTTTTCTCAACAATAGGACTGGAACAGCAATTTGTTGGAGACGGTGTTACATTAATTTTCAGTAATTTAATTCAAATCAGCCATTTGATATGGATATTAACTGTTACTCCTCGTAAGGCAAAATATGTTCTATGTTGAGAACTATGTGGTTGTAGTAGTGTGGAGTCCATTTTCGTTTTGGTTCTAAGTTACGTAAATTATTGTCGCTTAAAGCAACTGCACTGAAATCCGTCTACGGTCATTGTATCTGGAGTATTATGCAGGAGCAAGAAGATACAGACTTTTATTTGTTGGATTCACCTGGAATCCAAAATCGGTGTTGGTAAAACACTCATATGTTATGGGTAAAACTGAAGAAGCGTTCAACCAACCGATAGCTGACATTTGCGGTAAAGATTTTTTCCTTTTACATATAGGTAGAAATTGTAATCACACTGTTAGAAGTTATACGTGAAAACAAAAATGTATCATGCTGACGGTCCCTTTAATATAAAAGCCGAAATTTTTCTGGAATGTAAGAGTAAATAAATATTCTATTGCAGAAAGGAAAGGTCATTAGAAGTTCTAAAAGAAAAGTTTAAAGTGCGTTTACTACGAAGCGAAGATACCTGGGTGTTCAGTTGGCGTACTCTTCCTTTCCCCGCGTGGTTACGTAGCAGCTCCCAGCGACTGCGCCTCCCTTCCCTCGTGGACGTAACAGCTGTTTCGAAACTAGTTCCCATCGTCGCGTGCTACTCATCCTACAATGCGCTACGCTAAAGGAACTCCCAAGAATGTTATTCGTTCTTCAGACACTCCGCTCACTAAGATCCTAGTCTCTGCTGATCCTCAAGTATATTCACAGATGCGCCAACATAAGTACTGGTTTGCACTGGAACGAATGGAAGGGAACGCTAGTGAACGGGCAACCGCTGACAATTCGCCAGTATTCACAGCCATTCGTTTGTACCTATAAATAAGCGTTTACACCAGAAGAAACGGAAGAGAACACGGGATAACGAGTATAGCCTATGGTCGCTGCGTTATTCCTTTTTGGCGCTAACAATTGTCACGTTGGATACAACGTTACAGCAATCATGCAGAACTCTGATATTCAGAGAGGATTTTATTCCAATGCGAGAGTCATGTTTCTGACGAAGTAAGCAAAATGGCGTAGGAAAAAAAAAGTTTGATCTGTGAGTTTGTACGCACACTGAACTACATTTTTAGTTAGCATTATTCCAAAACCTCGCACATATATCAGTTGACGCGTTTTGCTGGCTTCTCATTACAAATGGGGAGGGATTTAAAAGGGGAACACTAATCATCGACGACCAGCATAAGCTGACGGCTAGCATTTACATTCTGATTAGTAGCAGATGGGAATATTTACGTTACTAATTGTTTCGCATCTCAGTAGCTGCTATGAATTAGACAGTTTCTGATGTCAGCAATGACATGCGCGGAGTACTTAAAATATTTCATTAATGTGTTAGGGAAATAACGTCAATAAAATATGGTTAATTAAATGGGAAATATACATATCAACTGTCACATAGCCTTTAATCTGCTAAATCAGGGGTTTCCATCAAAATTTTCTCGAGGACCCCCTCATCTGTGGAACCACTAGCAATAAATTAATAATGGCCGATTGTCGTCTGAAATGCGAGTTTCTGTGTAAAGTGATTGTCAGTTGTCAGCTGCAAAGAGGCAGCGTGCGCAGTCTAACGACATACTGCAGAACTATTTGCCCCTATCTAATTCTAGTTTTGCGCTAGAGTGTGATAGTGTCAGTTGGCTCTAGGAAGACGCTAGACGCAGAAGTTCGCTAAAGCTCTGCTCATGCAGGAAGCGGCCAAAACAACAAATCTGTTATACGAAATATATTTAATATATTTTTTATTCTAATAGCATCTTGCCGACCCCTCTGGCATAGCTGTTAAGATCGATAGATGTAAAGTCCCATAGTGCTCAGGACCATTTGAACCATTTGAAGCGTCTAGAACAGCTCGGCCACAGCGGCCGACCAGACAAGACATCTGACGATAGATTACCAAGCTGATATGCTTATATGTGCTTAGTTCTCATCTTTGGGATCAGGTGTACTAGAAAAATGCTTATTACCAAAAACTGCGTCATACAGTAATAATACAGAATGAGATTTTCACTCTGCGCTGGTATGAAACTTCCTGGCAGATTAAAACTGTGTGTCGGACCGAGACTCGAACTCGGGACCTTTGCCTTTCGCGGGCAAGTTCGCAGGAGAGCTTCTGTAAAGTTTGGAAAGTAGGAGACGAGGTACTGGAAGAAGTAAAGCTGTGAGTACGGGGCGTGAGTCGTGCTTGGGTAGCTCAGTTGGTAGAGCACTTGCCCGCGAAAGGCAAAGGTCCCGAGTTCGAATCTCGGTCCGGCGCACAGTGTTAATCTGCCAGGAAGATTCAGTAATAATACAGTTTGAGAAAGAAGGCTAAAAAGTGTTCAGTTAATACAAAATAAATGGTTTTCATTATGCATATGTGACGTATATAATGTTTTTTCTGAAAATCTCTTCATCTGCGCCATTTTCTCTCAGCTGACGGATCAAAAAATGGTTCAAATGGCTCTGAGCACTATGGGACTCAACTGCTGAGGTCATTAGTCCCCTAGAACTTAGAACTAGTTAAACCTAACTAACCTAAGGACATCACAAACATCCATGCCCGAGGCAGGATTCGAACCTGCGACCGTAGCGGTCTTGCGGTTCCAGACTGCAGCGCCTTTAACCGCACGGCCACTTCGGCAGCTGACGTATCAAAACACACTTATTTAAAAATTTAAAACGGAAGAAGGGTAGCGAGTTTTCATGAAGACTTAAGGAAAACACCGTATACTTAATCCTCAGTTCTATTTGCAAACTGCTTCGCATTGCCTTGGCTGCATTTGTTTGCTTCCATTCGCTTCGTGCTGTGTATCGTTCCCTGATAAAAACAATGGACTGCGAAGGTGATTGCAAGTATAGCGACGATCTTCTTCGAGAGACCACTGTCGTGATATACGCTACCGCACAAATGGCGACTGATTGTCTAAAATACTTAAGAAACTGTCAAAAATGCTAAAGAAAGTACAATAAAAAAACACGGAATTCACCAAAGAACATGACAGACCAAATATGTAAAACAGACATAAATTAGAAAATTTCTGTATTATGCGATATCGTAAACAGAAAGTGAATTACACACATATTCAAAAGATGAATGAATCAATGTAACGGACAAGTACATACTTTACTGGTGTATATCCACTATATGCACAAGCTTAGTTAACGAATCTACAGACATTGGAAAGAAGAAATGCAAAAACATAATGGATACAAACTGGACGAAAGATGGATGGAAAAGTAGAAGTACTACGGAAATTTACCAAATAAAAGAGAAAGTATGGGAAGCAACGGCAAAGCGAAAACTGACATTTATTATTATTATTTAAATTATGCAGCATGAGTTTACACAAATAAATATTCCAGTATCTTCTATATAGGCATCAACAACTGACCGGAACAAGGAGAAAAAAGATTTGAAACAACTGTCAAGAATTAAAAAGTGGAAGGAGTAAATGCGAATAAAAGGACTTTACAAGGGAAATGAACTTGAAGACAATATTGTATAAAGGGAAGAGGAAGTAAATCACGTTGGGATGGAAGGTTACATTACTGCGAGAAGAATTTGACAGAGCACTGAAATACGTACATCGAAACAAGGTCCCTGGAGCAGACGATATTCCCACTGGATTATTGAGAGCATTCGGAGAGCCAGCCTTGAAAAAATTATTTCACTTGGTACGGAAGATTTATGGGACAGGCGAAACACCATCATACTTCAAGAAGAATGTAATAATTCTATTTCTGAAGAATCCAGGCGCCGACAGGTGTGAATATTACCGAACTATCAGTTTAATACATCATGGTTACAAAAATTATTTAAAAGATACTGTAATGAGAAAAACTGGTAGAAGCCGATCACAGGGAAGATCTGTTTGAATTCCGAAGAAATGTAAGAGCACGCGAGACGATACTGACCTTACGGCTGATCTTAGAAGATAGCTTAAAGAAAGCCAAATCCATGCTTATAAAGAACAGATTTTGACAATGTTTACTGAGATGTCTCTGAAATTCTGAGGGTAGCATAGATAAAATACAGGGAGCGAAAGGCTATTTACAACTCGTACAGAAACCAGACTGCAGTTGTAAGAGTCATGGAAGGGGTGTAAAGGGAAGCAGTGGTTGCGAAAAGAGTGACATAGGACAACAGTCTATTCCAGGTGTTATTCAATCTGTACATTCAGTAAGCAGTGAAAGAAATCAAAGAGAAATTTGGAAAGCGAATTAAAGTTCAGCGAGGATAAATAAACACTTCGAGATTTGTCCATGACATGGTAACTCTATCAGGGACGGCAAAGTACTTGAGAGATCAGTTGAGTGAAACGCGCAATGTCTTGAAAAGAGGTGATAAGGGACACATGAACCAAAAAGAAAGCTAATCGAATGTAGTCGAATTAAAACAGGCGATGCTGATAGAACTAGACTAAGAAATGAGACTCTAAAAGTAGTACAAGAGTTTTGCTATTTCGGCAGCAAAATAACTGATGATGGACGAAATAGAGGAGATACAAATTGCAGACTGGCCATAGGAGGAAAAGTATTTCTGAAAAAG
Organism: Schistocerca piceifrons; assembly: GCF_021461385.2. NCBI lineage: Eukaryota > Metazoa > Arthropoda > Insecta > Orthoptera > Acrididae > Schistocerca > Schistocerca piceifrons. The sequence goes on from NC_060144.1 coordinate 119,123,942, forward strand.
AGACAGTTGTTGAAAGCGAATATAAATTCAAACATTAGGAAGCGTTTTGCGGAGATATTTCTCTGGACTGTAGCCTTACATGGAATTGAATGAAACATGGACGACAAGCAGTTTAGATAAGAAGAGAATAGAAGCATTTGAAATCTAGTACAACACAAGAGTGATGAAGATTAGATGGGTAGACTGCGTAACCAAAGAGGAGGTACTGAAGAGAATTGAGAAAAACGAAATTTATGGCACAACGTAACTAAAAGACGGGATGAATGGATAGGATACATCATGAGGCGTCAATGAATTGTTAGTTTGGCAATGGAGGGAAGTATGGGCGGTAAAAATTGTAGATAGCTTGACTTCAATGAACAAATTCAAGAGAATGCAGGTTACAGATGTTACGCAGGGATGAATAGACATGCTCAAGATAGACTAGTCTGGAAATTGCATCAAATCAGTTTTCAAATTGAAGTGCTTGACAAATTTCTAGACGAGAGACATTGCCTTAAAAATAAAGTATGAAATTTACAAGGATACCTATATGTGCGAACATTTTAGGTTAGGCTTTACCGTGATTGTTATTGACATTAAATGAAACAACAAGTTTACTGTTACCAGTCACTGTTTATTTATCTCCACGACGCGTTTCAAACGTTTAAACCTCCATCATCAGGTGGATTTACCTTTGTTAACATTACATTTGTGTGTGTGTTGTGTTACGATTTTTTGGAGGAACTTGTGGCACTGTCTCCAGTGGCCACAGGCGTAGAATCCATCAATCATTCGACCTATCAATTCATCTGTGGTGGCAATTGGAGTAACGTAAACCACAACCTTGACACGTACCCAAAGGAAGCAGTTAAGGGGCGTCAAGTCAGAACAACCAGCTGGCCATGCAAGACGACCTCCTGGTCCTATCTAGTGTTCCCTAAAATCGACAGCTGCGTTCACGGCAAGAGTAGATTTTCCCGCACTTCCAGCACTGTGGTATGCAGGACTTCTAAGGCAGCTTCTTCAGTTAACAAACGTGGCTGTATTACAAGTCCCAGCAGATGATTATTCACAACTTCCACCCACATGTTTACGGAGAATCTAAAAGCAATCAACGGCATCCGGGCTCTCATAGTCCCAGATGTTGCTGTTCCTGCTGTTAAATTACTCCTCACGTGTAAGGAAGGGCCCATTTGCGAATAAAAAATGTACGTGAAAGCAACATCGTTCAATCGTCAGTGTACGAAACAAGGCAATCAGTTGGTCCTGAAACCTGCATCCTTTGAAAATGGTACAGTTAGGCTGTACTGCAACACTCTTCAAATAGGTACCTGACCTATCGCCAAAGCACGGGCCGTGTCGCGCGTGCCGCTTGGACGTTCATTGCTTAATCGACGTATCACTTCACCCTCAAAATCTCGTACTCTCTTGTCACGCCTGTCCATACCAACAGGCTGAGGAAGCAAAGTCCATGTTTCTCGTAAACGTCCATGAAATGCAACAAAAGTGTTATGGTGTCCGTGTCTTCTCTTAAGGCAACGATTTTCGTAGGTACAAAGAACTGCTCTTACATTTCCCCTCGCTTCGCCGTAATAGATAATCATGTCAGTGAGCTCAGAAAATCCATACTCCGTGTTTCACTGAGTACTAGCAGCAAGAAAATTTTAATTCAGGACCAGAAATATACACGACACTGAAGATACAGTATTAAAACACAAGCTGAGAGACGTGACTGGCACGACTGCACAGAATGACATTGTCACTGGAAGCTGCGCAACAGATTGGTAGGCACCGGAGCGTATCATGAACATACGCATAATGTAGTGGACTGGCCAGACAGCCAATCCACTATGACCGGTAGCCGAAAGGCACGCGTTTAAGCTCACGCAGGCTGGCGTGAGGTCTGGAACAGGTCAGAGAAATAAGACTATCAAAACAGGAGGTAACTGGTAGAATACTTAACTTTAATCCACAATTGGTGTACATCGCTCTTGACGGTACATGTTATAATCTCAATATAAACTGGTAATGGCGCCTTGCTAGGTCGTAGCAAATGACGTAGCTGAAGGCTATGCTAACTATCGTCTCGGCAAATGAGAGCGTATTTGTCAGTGAACCTTTCCAAGCAAAGTCGGCTGTACACTGGGGCGAGTGCTATGACGTCTCACTAGATCTGCCGTGTGGTGGCGCTCGGTCTGCAATCACTGACAGTGGCGACACGCGGGTCCGACGTATACTAGCGGACCGCGGCCGATTTAAAGGCTACCCACCTAGCAAGTGTGGTGTCTGGCGGTGAGACCACACATAACTCTTAAACGGCGGACGGAAACGTATATGTTCCTTAACAAAAAATGATCGTTTTTGTGTGATCTATCATCCCTTCGCGTTTGTTGGTGAGGCCCTGCTGCATCCTGCATAACAAGCAGGACAAACTGACTGTCAATAGAAAGTGACGTTTTAATAGAAAACATCGAACATAAAAGAAGTATTTTATGCAAGTGGTGTTGTACTGCTTTAATGAATGTTCAGATCTGCGTTATGTAACACACAACTGTATCGCTTTATTGTATCAGAGACGAACGATTTCAGTCTAGGATCAGACCATCATCGGGTCCCAAAACCATCTCAGTTATTCACTTGCGTGTTTGGCCTAACAGTTATCAGATGCACACTGTACTTCACTAATAATAGCTGTATATATGTGGCATATAAACAGCTACCATTAGCGTTGTACAATGTATATCTGATAATTGTTATTACAGTTACGCAAATGCAAAGATGAGATGTTTTTTTGGAATCGATGATGGTTTTATCCTGTACCGAAATCGATCGTTTCTAATAAAATATGCCGATACAGCTGTGTATTGCACAGTAGCGGTTCTAAAAATAAAAAAACGTGTTAGGACGTCTCTTCTGAAAGTATTTGTTTGGAATAGGAGCGAAACGTGGACGAAAAATATTACAGACAGAAGGTTGATGTTTTTGAAATGTGGAGTGCTGAATATCTGACAGAATAAGTAATGGAGATGTAAAACGTGAATAGCGAGGGAAGGGGGTGGGGGGCAGAATTTTGTGGCACAACTAGACCAGAAGAAAAACTAGGTTAATAGGACATGTCCTAAGGCAGCAATAAATGGGAAAAAACTAAATTTGTATGAAGTATTTGGCTGGGATGCTCCTAACGTCAGGTTGAGCTGCTTCACCATAAGAAGGTGCGTCAAACATTTAGGTTACCTGGGCCATACAGGACGAAGACGAGCATTTTTGGGCTGCGCATAATATACTTAACACTAACTATAATAGCCGAGAAAAAAAGAGAGGAGAGAATAGCATCGTGTGACGGGAATTTCAAATTGAAAATATTATTTTTATCACAACTTTACTTAAACGGAGTTTTATGGGTTTTTTAATGATCGTGTAATAGCTGCTTACTTGTTGGGCCGCACTAACACTTGCTTTGGGGCGCATGCGGCCCGCTGGCTGCAGGTCACGTCGGAGACCCTGTTTTAAAGGTTTTGTTTGTTCAAAATGGTTCAAATGGCTCTGAGCTCTATGGGACTTAACAGCTGTGGTCATCAGTCCCCTAGAACTTAGAACTACTTAAACCTAACTAACCTAAGGACATCACACACATCCATGCCCGAGGCAGGATTCGAACCTGCGACCGTAGCAGTCGCGCGGTTCCGGACTGCGCGCCTAGAACCGCGAGACCACCGCGGCCGGCTTTTATTTGTTCGTTCACAGTAACGCCCTTTCCTGTTGTTGTGTCCAGAGTCTTCCTGACTGATGAGTGGAGGTGGCTGTGAGCAGTGCTTGTGTAGTTCCGGTTTATTGTTTGCTTGATGATATCCAAGAGAGAGAAGTGTCGGAACAGAACATACTCGTCTGGAATAACACGAAGGCGGCCACCGAACTTAACATCCCCCTCCGGCGGACGAATGACCATCAAGATTAACAGTTTATAAATCACTTATAGGACCAGTGCTTACATATGCCTGGGAAACTTGGTCCTTGACATCAAAAGATATTGGAACGCTAGATGCCTTTGAGAGAAAGGTGCATCGAAGAATTGTTGGTGGATGGAGGAGGGGGCAAAAATTTGAGCCGTGCACTGTATACAAAGATCTGCCTATAAGAATTTAAAAAATGCACCTATTGGAACTAGCCAGATTGAGAGTGCAGGGGCAGATGGCACGGATGAGTTATATGGTAGTATCTGAAAGGATATCGGAAGGAAAGCCAGGAGTTCAAAGAGGCCGAGATCGATCGAGAACCACTTGGATCGATGGAGTGATGGAGGACCAGCAGAAAATGGGCTCTAGAGGATACTAAGTCGAGGAGTGGATCGTGGTAATTGATGAAGAAATATTGAAGAGGCCAAGATTCACAGCGAACTGCAGAACCACAAAGAAGAAGAAGAAGAATACCATACACAAAATGTATGGAATCAACACAACAAGAGTACCTTGATACGGTTGAAACCACCGCTGCCAGACCCCAGCGGGACACGACTAGTTGGTGAGATGCGTGGCTGGCGACTGCGCCGCTTTAAACAGACTTCAGTGAATTACCGGCCAAAGCAGCGTGGGCGCAAGACCCTCACCATGGCCGGTCGAAGCGTCGCCTGGAGTGATGAGTCAGGCACTCGTTAGTACACCCCTGCAGCGGAGTGTGAATGCGATGGAAAGACACTCGAGCCGACGCAAGCACATTCCTTTTCCATTTAGTTTATTGTGAAGTTTAAGACCTGTATTATTTAAAATAGGGCGTAAATGTGACAGTTTTAATATTATAACAACATAGATTGTTCCTAGTTTAGGTGTGCATGTGGCCATAGCATTTTGAATGATGTAAGTAAGCCTTTGTCGCCCATAATCAACACTGCCTTGTATATCGCCAAGTTCTTGTCTTTCTACAGGGGGAATCCAACCTTCAGCAACAAAATTTTGTAGTTATAAGTTCTTAGGCTTCCACGGTCAGTGTCATTCTGAATAAAATAATTTTGGGTATTAGGTCGCATCATTATAAAACGCTATAGCAACTAAACTGCTGACGTTTCGGCCAACATTTCAGCGGTTCTCTTCAGGACGGTTAACTGCTGGGTACTGCTGAATGTCGTCCCCTATACATGGAGTTCGAAATTCCCGTTACAAAGTTCTAGGACTTGTAGAGGGGAGTGAGTATATAATATTTTGAACAGGAACCGATGTCAGGAAACGTACAGTTTCTGTTCTACGACGGTTTTAAGTCAGATGTTTAACTCATCCATTTCTGCTTGAGGAAATGTATTATGCCTGAAGCAGTACAATTATTACATAAGAATTCGAAAGGAAACATAACGAAACACCCGTTTCGCACTTAAGCACATTTGCTTGCATTAACACATAAACATTACCTGTTTACATTATTCCAAAATAAAAAAAAGGATCGAGCATACTGTACATATAGAATAGTACTGGTGCATTACAGCAGCGGCTCGATGTTGTGACCATCAACGTTGTAACAGACATTGTGCCCACGAAGCATGTTATGGTCCACACTACCCCCACCTGGCGTCTCTTCTATTTCTAGTGCAGCCCTCAGAACTCGTCCAGCAGATCTTCCTCTGTCTCTACAGAGGTCTCGTAAATTAAACTTTGCATACGAGCCCACAGACGTTAAATAACATCAGGTGACCGTCTGACGTAATACACGACGTCTTGTCTATCCTACTGCGTAGCAGTATAAGTAACCCTGAAACTTTCTCTTTCCCTCAGCAGACGTCGACGCGCTACACATCCCAACTGAAACCGTCGTAGAACGGAAACGGTTCCGTACGTTTCCATAAATGTACTCACTCCCCTCTACAAGTCCTAGATGCTTGTAAACGAAGTTTAAGAACACTCCGTACAGTATTTCAGTTATATGGTGGCTACCGACGTCATCATCATCATCAGTTATCTGCTATATTAGCAGGTCCTTTGCCTCTCCATTTTCTGCGATCCATTGCTTCCTTCTTAAGGCTGCTGTATGTTGTACCGTCCATCATGTCATCCAGTATCTGGAATCTCTTCCTTCCTCGCTTCCTTTTCCCTTCTACATAACCTTCTAAAACTGTTTTTATCAGTCCGTCATTCTTTCTTAATATATGCCCAATCCAATTCATTTTTCTTCTCTTTATTACATCTAGTAACCGCCTTTTCTCTCCCACTCTTCTCAGTACTTCTTCATTTTTTACTCTGTCCATCCAACTTATTCTTTCCATCTTCCGCCATGTCCAGATCTCAAAAGCCTCCAGCCTTTCTCTGTCTTTTTTCCTCATAGTCCATGTTTCAGCGCCATATAGAAGAACACTCCATACAAGACATTTTATGAGTCTCTTTCTGAGTTCTCTGTCCAGACCGCTGCAGAAGATTCTCATTTTTTTATAAAACGCCTCTTTTGCCATTGCTATCCTTGTTTTAATTTCTGTGGTGCACTTCCAGTCGGTGTCTATCCTGCTTCCAAGATACTTAAAATTTTGCACCTGTTCTAGTGTTTCTCCATTCAGCACAATTTTTATTTCCTTATTTCCTCCTATTGCCAATACTTTTGTTTTATTTGTGTTAATTTTCATTCCATATTTTTTTCCGTTAGCTGCAATGGTGTCCACCAAATCCTGTACCGACGTCACATATCTGAAATGTCAGTGGACAGTTTGAAAAAGAATGCTATGCAGGGGGATGGCTGTAGGGGGGGATGGCTGCACGGTAGGCAATTGCTGTGCTTCTCTGGGAGGTGACTGGTAGGTAACTCTCGTAGCTGATTGGTAGGCCAAAGCAGATCGGCAGCTTGTACGCGTCGGTAGTGTTTTCCTGCAGCGAAATTTTGAAGCGACACGGCAGTTCTCTCGTGAACGCTGTTTCTGCCGTTAAACCCGCTTCAGGCGACGCTAGTGGCTGGGCAACACGTGTGGCTTGCCAGGCTGGTATCGCCGGCAGCCAGGTCCTGGGTAACTCGAAGCCATCCTCCGTGTTCATGCTGTTAGGGCGTTTGGTTCAGTGTTGCCAACAGTTAAAGTGAGCTCGCCACCTGTTTCAAGTGCAAAAACCACCAGAAAACCACTAACCAAAATGCCCCTACTCTCATAATCTCTAAAATGTCTACTAAATTTTTTAAATTATTATGAAATAAAACAATAGGTACGTTATTAATTAGTTTCATATTTATTATTAAGTAATAAAATATTGAAAATCATTAAATCAGCATACAACAAATAAATCAGCCACTCTAGGCCAGGAACATACAAAAATTTCTATAACAGCAGCTAATTATTTAAATGTATCTGTCTTCTTCAGATGAATCATTTTTGTCTGTGTCATCATCGTCGGTTTCGGACTGATGCGGTTCCTTGGTACCTATTTGTTTTACAACGTTTATTGGAATTTCATATTCGTTGCAGCATTTTACTTCCAACTTCAAACCGCCCTATTCTTACAATATCAGCTAAAAGATTAAACTTCATTCTATTCCTCTGCTTGTTTTTTATTACATTGATACTGCTAAACCGTCTCCCAACATCGGCATTGGAATGAGACAGTATTAGGAGAGTAATCGCAGAAGTCGCTAATTCCTCAAATCTGGATTCCCTTTGAGCATCTTTGAAATACAATACTTCATTCCAAATTTTTTTTGTATCTTTGGTCTCGTTCCCATTCAACAAATGAATTTTTCGCCACTGATCATCCATTCTTGCTATAAGTTCTACATTTTTATTGAACTGGGCCATTACATGAGTTAGATTTCCTTTGTTGTGATTTAGTTCTTGTTCAGCACTTATCCTGGAAATTTATTTCATCACGTCAAATTTTGTGGTAACCTGTTTATTATTTCTTCGATTTTATGCACAGATTACGCAACATTTCTTCGTCTTCCCGAAGAAATTCTTTTTCTCTCATTTCAAGCAACTGCTTTTCAAAGCAGAACTCCCGATAACATCTTCTATCGAAGAAATCACGAATAAATGGTTCAAATGGCTCTGAGCACTATGCGACTTAACTTCTGAGGTCATCAGTCGCCTAGAACTTAGAACTAATTAAACCAAACTAACCTAAGGACATCACACACATCCATGCCCGAGGCAGGATTCGAACCTGCGACCGTAGCGGTCGCTCGGTTCCAGACTGTAGCGCCCAGAACCGCACGGCCACTCCGGCCGCCAAATCACGAATATTTTGAGTAAAAATATTAACTTTATTTGCAGATAACGTAACTTTGCTGACAAGCATATCTATCAGGTTGGGAAACTGATCAAAGAGTTTGATGTTGTCTGTATCTCTTGATTCGAGCATTTCATTGACTGTTTATTTCAGTTAATATTGGACATAAAAATGAAATATATGCGTAATTAATCTCCTTCGCATACATAGCTTCCAATAACTCTGCCATGTGACACCTTTCGCGCACGTTAGCTACGGAAAAATGTGTTGTTAGCTCTGACCATTGCGTTTCTTGATACAGCGGGTTCTATTGATAACCACCTTGTCTGGGTCGCTTGAACTATTTTTAACGATTTCTGTCCATCGTTGATGTTTTTGTATAGATCTTTATAAAGAGACTGTCTGGAAGAGGATGGTGGTGATGTTTCGGATTGTGGGGCGCTCAACTGCGCTGTTATCAACGCCCGTAAAAATTCCCAACCTTTACTCAGTCCAATCTCGCCACTTTCATGTATGATGATGAAACGATGAGGACAACACAAACACCCAGTCATCTCGAGGCAGGGAATCGAAGCCGTGACCCCGTGGTCGCGAAGCGAGAACGCGACCGCGAGACCACAAGCTGCCGACCTGGAAGAGAGCGACTAAACCAGTGATATGTCTCTTTAATTAAAAACTTCAAATTTCCCGGTAAAAATTCTTTTGCAGCAGCTGAAACAGCCAGTTGCATGGAATGGCACAAGCAACGTACTAAAATCTGGTGTCGTACCTCTTCTTTCAGTTCCGTAAATACTCCGTTATTTACTCCAACCATGACACAGGCATTATCTGTACCAATGCCCATTAAATTTTCAAGTCGCAAATCGAATCGTTGAAATGTCTTCTTTATAGCAGAGACAACAGCTTCAGCATTACATTCGTGCAGTTCAGCAAGGTCAAGGTATGCAGATTCTATTTTTTTGGTGTAATTTTCTGTAATAAACTATAATCAATCCCAAGTATTTATGTACAGCATTGTCAGTAGATTCATCAATTAATAAGCTAAACTGATCTCTACAATGTTGTTTTAGAACGTCAGTAAAATGCGGAGCTGACACGTTTTATATAACTGAGGTGCGCTTAGTTCGGTGCACCTGAACTTTTTCGCTATCTTTTGCATGACTTTGATAAATTACCTCTCCCAAATGGTCGACTACACATATGCATGGCTGTGAACAATGCAAGTCTTGCTTCTTCCTTTTTCTTATTTCCAATGGGCTCTGGCTTAAAAGCAATTTTAGGCTGCATTATTACAACCTATAACAATTTACTTATCAAAGAGTGGTCAAAGATGTAAATCCGATCAATGAATGACTAATCTATTGGAAAAAAAGTTTCTTACCTTTTTATTTTGTAGATGCTTTTTTGAAATCCCAAGAGACTTCAAATCTCCATAGCGACTCCTTAAGACAGTATCACAAAATTTGCGCTTCGCTACGTGACCCGTAGTACTTTCAATAATTTGAAGCCAATCTTTTTAAATGTGGGTCTTGAAGCCATGCAACCAGAAACTTTTGCGGATATTGTGTTTTCAGCATAGTTGTCCACGTATGAAGTCGTGAAATAATACCATACACTGAGAATCACAATTGTGTAGTGCACACCACGAACGACGACAGTCGAGTTACTTTTTCTGCGCATCTGACGTGACGCACTCTGCGTGAGCCAACAACAAGCGCTCAGTGGTTATTCGAAGCGACAATGGAATAAGTGAGCAACCATTGTTTGAAACCCGTTGCTGCACTCCCTTCACTTGTGCAAGCCGCCTCCTTCCGTGAAATGAACTATAACTAGGTGCCACTAAATACTGTTGATCCTACAGGGAATCGCCGCATGTAGTCTAGCGAGTGTGATGGTTTGTTTGATGTCACATGGTAATGCATCAGTGTTGGCTTCGCAGTAAAAGTCAAATACTCCTGAAATCAAATAAAGTAGAAATAACATATTTAGTGGTTAAGAGATTTCATTTTCAGTAACTCAAACTGAATTCTACTAAACCACTATAAAATCCACCAGCCACTAGAAGCAATATTTCCCCACTAAAAGGAGGGTAGAAACCACCAGTTTTAGTGGAAAATCCACTAAGTTAGCAACACTAGTTTGGTTATTTCAACAGCTTCTCTTATTTTTCGCTGCTGAGTGCACGGCTGCAGAGCACACACCGCGAGGTTTTAGAATACTGATACAGAGGTCATATTACTGGTGGTATTCAGCAACCTATTGTTCTGTCTGTTCATGCTCAGACACTCGAGCGCTAATGGGTCTCCTCGATTCACCAACATAGACTTTGCCGCATACACATTAAAGTTTGTAGACGCCTGCAGTGTAGAGAGCATCTACGGACTTCAACAGATCTCGGATTTTACCGCCACTCTCGAATATGGATTTAATTCCTCCGCGACGCAGGACCTTTTACCTACACGGTCGCTGATCCCCTTTCACATGAGGTAAGAGAGCAACAGGAAGAGTTTATTCTGTACCGTTGTCTATTTTGTCTGTGACGAACTTCCAGAAACTAAAGGTCGTTTATACCAAAATGTTGAAGAGAAGAATAATTACATTAAGTTGCATCTCTCTGGCGATATTTACTCCTATAGGATGTTAATGGATTCTGCTATAGGTACGTTGGTAAACAAAAGTTTTATGTCAGAGCTGTGCTTGTCATCAACATATTTCACTTAATAGGGCAAATTTTATGAGCAGGCAGACGGAATGGCAATGGGTTCATCCTTTTTCACCTCTAGCAGCTAACATTTTCATGGAAGCTTTCGAACAGACGGTGCTTAATTCCACACCAGTAAGCCACGCAGCCGGCCGGTGTGGCCGAGCGGTTCTAGGCGCTTCAGTCTGGAACCGCGCGACCGCTGCGGTCGCAGGTTCGAATCCTGCCTCGGGCATGGATGTGTGTGATGTCCTTAGGTTAGTTAGGTTTAAGTAGTTCTAAGTTCTAGGGGACTGATGACCACAGATGTTAAGTCCCATAGTGCTCAGAGCCATTTGAACCATTTTCTAGGGGACTGATGACCTCAGATGTTAAGTCCCGCCGTAGTGCTCAGAGCCATTTGAACCATTTTAAGTCACGCTACTGGCTCAGGTACGTGGACTACACGTTCGCCACGTACATTAAATGAATGCGCAATTGAGAATGACAACCATAAGCTGTAGAATGGAATGACGACAAAGAAAATTTGTGCCGGATCAGGACTCGAAACCGGGCTTCCCGCTTTCTGCGTGCGGTCACCTTACCATTTGGCTATCCGTGCACGACTCAGTGCCAGAGTCAAACTTCCATATGTCGCCAACCACATGTCTACGGCCTATACTCGTACATCCATTATGTATATTCCCGTGCAGGTCAGACGTTGTATTTGAAAGTCGCTTGCCTAGTATCGACAGATAAGTACGATATTGCCGTGCCTGTGTTATTCTGATTACGATGCAAAGTTTCTTTGGTCATACATGCACGTCCAAAGAATCTTTGCATGGTGGTCAGAATAACACAGGCACGGCAATATCGTTCGTCATATGGTCGCCTGGGGAAACAGAATAACTCCGATTCCATCAGCACCTCAACAGCTTACATAATAACATACAGGGTGTTTCAAAAATGACCGGTATATTTGAAACGGCAATAAAAACTAAACGAGCAGCGATAGAAATACACCGTTTGTTGCAATATGCTTGGGACAACAGTACATTTTCAGGCAGACAAACTTTCGAAATTACAGTAGTTACAATTTTCAACAACAGATGGCACTGCGGTCTGGGAAACTCTATAGTACGATATTTTCCACATATCCACCATGCGTAGCAATAATATGGCGTAGTCTCTGAATGAAATTACCCGAAACCTTTGACAACGTGTCTGGCGGAATGGCTTCACATGCAGATGAGATGTACTGCTTCAGCTGTTCAATTGTTTCTGGATTCTGGCGGTACACCTGGTCTTTCAAGTGTCCCCACAGAAAGAAGTCACAGGGGTTCATGTCTGGCGAATAGGGAGGCCAATCCACGCCGCCTCCTGTATGTTTCGGATAGCCCAAAGCAATCACACGATCATCGAAATATTCATTCAGGAAATTAAAGACGTCGGCCGTGCGATGTGGCCGGGCACCATCTTGCATAAACCACGAGGTGTTCACAGTGTCGTCTAAGGCAGTTTGTACCGCCACAAATTCACGAAGAATGTCCAGATAGCGTGATGCAGTAATCGTTTCGGATCTGAAAAATGGGCCAATGATTCCTTTGGAAGAAATGGCGGCCCAGACCAGTACTTTTTGAGGATGCAGGGACGATGGGACTGCAACATGGGGCTTTTCGGTTCCCCATATGCGCCAGTTCTGTTTATTGACGAAGCCGTCCAGGTAAAAATAAGCTTCGTCAGTAAACCAAATGCTGCCCACATGCATATCGCCGTCATCAATCCTGTGCACTATATCGTTAGCGAATGTCTCTCGTGCAGCAATGGTAGCGGCGCTGAGGGGTTGCCGCGTTTGAATTTTGTATGGATAGAGGTGTAAACTCTGGCGCATGAGACGATACATGGACGTTGGCGTCATTTGGACCGCAGCTGCAACACGGCGAACGGAAACCCGAGGCCGCTGTTGGATCACATGCTGCACTAGCTGCGCGTTGCCCTCTGTGGTTGCCGTACGCGGTCGCCCTACCTTTCCAGCACATTCATCCGTCAAGTTCCCAGTCTGTTGAAATTTTTCAAACAGATCCTTTATTGTATCGCTTTTCGGTCCTTTGGTTACATTAAACCTCCGTTGAAAACTTCGTCTTGTTGCAACAACACTGTGTTCTATGCGGTGGAATTCCAACACCAGAAAAATCCTCTGTTCTAAGGAATAAACCATGTTGTCTACAGCACACCTGCACGTTGTGAACAGCACACGCTTACAGCAGAAAGACGACGTACAGAATGGCGCACCCACAGACTGCGTTGTAGTCTATATCTTTCACATCACTTGCAGCGCCATCTGTTGTTGAAAATTGTAACTACTGTAATTTCGAAAGTTTGTCCGCCTGAAAATGTACTGTTGTCCCAAGCATATTGCAACAAACGGTGTATTTCTATCGCTGCTCGTTTAGTTTTTATTGTCGTTTCAAATATACCGGTCATTTTTGAAACACCCTGTACATTCCACGCTAGAAATGGATAATAACGGGGCGATGCCTTTTCTGGGTGTGGAGGTGTAGTGGAACATGTAGCGCCAAACTAGGACTTAAAGTTTACAGGAAACAGACGCACAACAACAGATACGTGCATGCGGATTCGCAGTACTATGGATTATGTCCCATAGATGTTCGATGGGATTCATGTCGGGCAATCTGGGCCGCCAAATCATTCGCTCGAATTGTCCAGAATGTTCTTCAAACCAATCAGGAACAATTATGCCCCAAAGAAACGGAGGACTGTCATTCATAAAAATTCCACCGTTGTTTGGGAAAGTGAATTCTATGAATGGTTGCAAAAGGTCTCCGAGTAGCAGAACATAAACATTTCCAGTCAGTGATCGGTTCAGTTGGGCAAGAGCACTCAGTCCATTCCATGTCAACACAGCCCACACTATTATGGAGCCGCTTCTAGCTTGTACAGTGCCTTGTTTGCAACCTGGGTCCATGTCTTCGTGGGGTCTGCGCCACACTCGAACCCTACCAATAGCTCTCACCAACAGAAATCGGGCCTCATCTAATCAGGCCAAGGCTTTCAGTCGTCTAGGGTCCAACGGATATTGTCACGACCCCAGGAGAGGCGTTGCAGGCGATGTCCTGCTGTTACCAAAGACACTCGCATTGTTTGTCTTCACCCATAGTCCATTAACGCCAAATTTTGCCGCACTATCCTAACCGGGTACGTTAGTCGTACGTCCCGCATTGGTTTCTACGGTTATTTCGCGCAAAGTTGCTTGTCTGTTAGCACTGGCAACTGCGTGCAAACGCTGCTGCTCTCGGTCGTTAGGTGAGGGCCATCGGCCACTGCGTTGTCCGTGGTGAGTGGTAACGCCTGAAATGTGGTATTGTCGACTCACTCTTGACACTGTGGACCGCAGAATACTGAATTACCTAAGTATTTCCGATATGAAATGTCTCATCCATCTATCTCCAACTACCATTCCGCGTTCAGAGTCTGTTAATTACCGTTACGCAGCCACAGCCATGTCGAAAATCTTTTCACATGACTCACCTGAGTGCATTTGACATCTCCGCCAATGCACTGCCCTTTCTTATCTTGCGCACGCAATACTGCCGCCATATGTAATGTGGATATAGTGCAAGCTAGCCAATGGTGGCGGCAGTTCTCCGTCTGCCAAACGACTAGCTTGCAACAGCTTGTCACCTCACCTCAGTGTAAACACGGCTACCAATATTTGTTCGACACGATATTTCGTGTTTCACACACAAATATATATATATATATATTGCAAGCCTACAATGCAACTACGGCACACTCAATATGTCATGTGCTACACATTTATCGTACAGTTCCAACTCGAATTTTACTCGTTTTTCCACTTTCTTTTCGAAAATTTATCACTTTAAAATGTTTTCACTGTAGCGTTCCACAGTATTCTAAGCATTCGACAGCTGTTGGACAGAAAACGTAAACACCAGTCGGGGATTAGACCTTAGACTTGTTCCAACTGGCCGACTGCTGTCTAGAAGGCAGTATGAGGAGCGATCTATGCCCATGGGACATGTGATCAGAATGTCGCAAATTCCTCCAGCCGTTATTGCCAGTAGGTGAATACTGGTGGTGACGCCGTTTCTTTATTCAGGCAACACAACGCTGTGTGGGCCCCATTCCAGACCTCACTACCTCAGCAAAAGTCTGAGGTGATACGGAGAATCGAAGCCGGGCCCTTCTGCTCTGAACGCAGCGATGCTAACCACATTTTTGTCGTCTTCCTTTCGATCTGTTTCTTCGTCGTTATTCGTCAGTGGTACTGTGTGGATGTTGCATGATATCTCTTAAATTCTATCGATGAGAACTTCACTCAATTTTGTTATTACAGAGGGCGGCCAGTCTCCTGATCGAACACCCTGAGCTACAATGCTGGCACACCATTCAACTATGGTGGTGGTTTGTCCTTTAAATACAGTGCAACCATGTCATCATGAACACAACGTTCGAAACCTGTTGTCATGCACAAAGCAAGGGATCCATGACAAATAATGCGAAAGGCTGCCACCATACGCATAACCCGCTGTCTGGCAACTTTCATGTCAGTGCGGCAGCCTCCAGACAGTGCTTACGAAGACGGGCCTCTTCCTGCTTCAGCGCCACTGCCTCCAGTGCTTCATGCACACCCGCCAAATCTGTGGTCAGCTTATAGGGAATGCTGTAGACCACGTGTGGATTACTTCGCTTCCACCTTCTACTGGAACACACCGAAATCCTTCCGTCAAGAGGCAGCAAAATACACCACTGGCCATTAAAATTGCTACACCAAGAATAAATGCAGATGATAAATGAGTATTCATTGACGTATATATTATACTAGAACTGACATGTGATTACATTTTCACGCAATTTGGGTGCATAGATCCTGAGAAATTAGTACCCAGAACAACCACCTCTGGCCGTAATAACGGCCTTGATACGCCTGGGCATTGAGTCAAACAGAGCTTGGATGGTGTGTACAGGTACAGCTGCCCATACAGCTTCAACACGATACCACAGTTCATCAAGAGCAGTGACTGGCGTATTGTGACAAGCCAGCTGCTCGGCCACCATTGACCAGACGTTTTCAATTGGTGAGAGATCTGGAGAATGTGCTGACCAGGGCAGCAGTCGAACATTTTCTGTATCCACAAAGGCCCGTACAGGACCTGCAATATAAGGTCGTGCATTATCCTGCTGAAATGTAGGGTTCTGCAGGAATCGAATGAAGGGTAGAACCACGGGTCGTAACACGTCTGAAATGTAACGTCCACAGTTCGAAGTGCCGTCAATGCGAACAAGAGGTGACCGAGACGTGTAACCAATGGCACCCCATACCATCACCCCAGGTGATACGCCAGTATGGCGATGAATACACGCTTCCAATGTGCGTTCACCGCGATGTCGCCAAACACGGATGCGACCATCATGATGCTGTAAACAGAACCTGGATTCATCCGAAAAAATGTTTTGCCATTCGTGCACCCAGGTTCGTCGTTGAGTACACCATCGCAGGCGCTCCTGTCTGTGGTGCAGCGTCAAGGGTAACCGCAGCCATGGTCTCCGAGCTGATAGTCCATGCTGCTGCAAACGTCGTCGAACTGCTCGTGCAGATAGTTGTTGTCTTGCAAAAGTTCCCATCTGGTGACTCAGGGATCGAGACGTGGCTGCACGATCCGTTACAGCCATGCGGATAAGATGCCTGTCATCTCGACTGCTAGTGATACGAGACCGTTGAGATCCAGCACGGCGTTCCGTATTACCCTCCTGAACCCCCTGATTCCATATTCTGCTAACAGTCACTGGATCTCGACCAAAGCGAGCAGCAAGTCGGAAACGTGATGGTACGCATTTCTCCTCCTTACACGAGGCATCACAACAACGTTTTACCAGGCAACGCCGGTCAACTGCTGTTCGTGTATGAGAAATCGGTTGGAAACTTTCCTCATGTGAGCGCGTTGTAGGTGTCGCCATCGGCGCCAACCTTGTGTGAATGCTCTGAAAAGCTAATCATTTGCATATCACAGCATCTTCTTCCTGTCGGTCAAATTTCGCGTCTGTAGCACGTCATCTTCGTGGTGTAGCAATTTTAATGGCCAGTAGTGTATGATGTGGTGCGGGCACTAAACAATTAGACAGTATTGTTCAGTGCCTGCAGTCACGTCAGCACAGAACTCTGAAGACTATCTTCCGACCTAGCATTCAGTGTTTACACAGAACTTGAACCAGTCCAGAGTGTCTGCGAAATTACATTCAGTGATAGTGACTCGATCAACGAGTGTCAACAGTCTGCAAAGTTATATTAAATATCACTGTATTAGGTTTAGGACATCAAGTGTGATACATCAAACTGTACCAAAGTTCTTACTGTGTTGCCACGTCTTTGTTATAGTGCCGCCCTATGAAAAAATTGCTGCAAGTGTTCAAACCAGCCGCAATTAATAAAAATTACCAGAGAACAGGTTTTTTGGCAATGTGAATCTTTGGGCTGAAGTAATATACGATTCAATTACTACATTCACAACACCGGTAACGGCAAGAAACAATGATATATGTTAAAATAAAATGTCATCACGTTAGTGGCTGGAAGCTAGTTAACAACGTACCGTATGTCCTCTACTTACAAAGTAAGTACCTTAACACCGTGTCATAATAGTGGCGACTGTGACAGGAAGCACAGTTTCCACCCGGGAGAAAGTTAAGTCGCAGCGCCAACGGCGGTGGCAGACGGCATAAAAAGCGACAGCGCCGTGGTGGGGGCTGGGTGTCGCCGCCTATCGACCGGCGTCGCGACCTCACCCTCTGCCTCGGCGGCCCATCTGGCCTGGTTCGATCCGAGCGGATCGGGTGCGAGCCGGCGTGGCACTGCCACAGGCCGCCCACCCCCTGCTACCCTGGGGGCCGGGGGCTCTGCCGCCGTCGCACATCCTCCCCGCCTCCTCCACTGCCATTCAGGCCTCCGACCGCGGTGAGGAGTCGCCCGCCAGCCGCCACCTCACCTTCAGTACAGCTGCGTTCACACGGACAGTGCTTTACGGCACTGTGCGGCCGCGGTAGTGTTGCCGGTAACGCTTCTGTAATCTGGCTACCTTACCTGGCGATATTGCTGTATGGCCGGGTAATACACCACTGGCCATTAAAATTGCTTCACCACGAAGATGACGTGCTACAGACGCGAAATTTAACCGACAGGAAGAAGATGCTGTGGTATGCAAATGATTATGTTTTCAGAGCATTCACACAAGGTTGGCACCGGTGGCGACACCTACAACGTGCTGACTTGAGGAAAGTTTCCAACCGATTTCTCATACACAAACAGAAGTTGACCGGCGTTGCCTGGGGAAACGTTGTTGTGATGCCTCGTTTAAGGAGGAGAAATGCGTACCATCACGTTTCCGACTTTGATAAAGTTCGGATTGCAGCCTATCGCGATTGCGGTTTATCGTATCGCGACATTGCTGCTCGCGTTGGTCGAGATCCAATGACTGTTAGCAGAATATGGAATCGGGGGGTTCAGGAGGGTAATACGAAACGCCGTGGTGGATGCCAACGGCCTCGTATGACTGGCAGTCGAGATGACAGGCATCTTATCCGCATGGCTGTAACGGATCGTGCAGCCACGTCTCGATCCCTGAGTCAACAGATGGGGAAGTTTGCGAGACAAGAACCATCTGCACGAACAGTTCGACGACGTTTGTAGCAGCATGGACTATCAGATCGGAGACAATGGCTGCGGTTACCCTTGACGCTGCATCACAGAAAGAATCACCTGCGATGGTGTACTCAACGACGAACCTGGGTGCACGAATGGCAAAACGTCATATTTTCGGATGAATCAAGGTTCTATTTACAGCATCATGATGGCCGCATCCGTGTTTGGTGACATCGCGGTGAACGCACATTGGAAGCGTGTATTCGTCATCGCCCTACTGGCATTATCACCCGGCGTGATGTTATGGGGTGCCATTGGTTACACGTCTCGGTCACCTCTCGCTCGCACTGACTGCACTTTTAACAGTGGACGTTACATTTCAGATGTGTTACGACCCGTGGCTCTACCCTTCATTCGATCCCTTCGATACCCTACATTTCAACAGGATAATTCACGACCGCATGTTGCAGCTCCTGTACGGACCTTTCTGGATACAGAAAATGTTCGTTGCTGCCGTAGCCAGCACATTCTCCAGATCTCTCACCAATTGAAAACGTTTGGTCAATGGTGGCAGGGCAACTGGCTCGTCACAATACGCCAGCCACTGCTCTTGATGAACTGTGGTATGGTGCTGAATGGTTCAAATGGCTCTGAACACTATGGGACTTAACATCTGTGGTCATCAGTCCCCTAGAACTTAGAACTACTTAAACCTAACCAACCTAAGGACATCACACACATCCATGCCCGAGGCAGGATTCGAACCTGCGACGTAGCGGGCACGCGGTTCCAGACTGAAGCGCGTAGAACCGCACGGCCACACCGGGCGACTATCGTGTTGAAGCTGCACGGGCAGCTGTACCTGTACACGCCATCCAAGCTCTGTTTGACTCAATGCCCAGGCGTATCAAGGCCGTTATTACGGTCAGAGGTGGTTGTCCTGGGTACTGATTTCTCAGGTCCTATGCACCCAAACTGAGTGAAAGTGTAATCACATGTGTGCTCTAGTATAATATATTTGTCCAATAAATACCCGTTTATCATCTGCATTTCTTCTTGGTGTAGCAATTTTAATGGCCAGTTGTGTAATATTAATATAGATGTGCTCATAGAAGCCGGCTTGCGTAATCAGCGAAGCGCTCACAGTGTCAAGAAAGAAGGAGTCGGCCTAGACAGATCACAGAACGTGAATACCAAGTAACGGTGAGAGAGGCACTCAGAGCTCTGGTTCTTCGCTGTCGTCGTTCCGACGTGCATCCGGTGCTCCAATGATTCCAAGGACCATTAACTGGCGGCTCACAGAAAGGGAGCTGAGTTCCCGGCGCCCTTGCGCCCACTACCATTGACCTCTACACACCAACAAGCACGTTTGCTCTGGTGTCGGGCGTGTTGACACTAGAACCTCACTGACTGGTGCAGAACCGTCTTCAGTGATGAGTCCCGCTTGGGAAAGTGTTCCGATGACCAGTGAAGTTGTATCTTGAGACGCCCCGGACAGTGGTGCGATACCAGCTAGACTGTCGCCCGCCGTACAGCCCGACAACCAGGGCTGGTGGTCTGAGGTGCCATTTCACAGCAGGATCCATTCGGTTGCCATCCGTGGAACTTTACAGCAAAGCGATACGTCGACGATATTCTACACCCCGTTTTGTTGCCCTTCATTGCAAACCATCCTGAGCTTACATTTCAGCAAGACACTGCCCTCTCACACACAATAAGAATTTCTATTGCTTGCCTTCATGTTTCCCAACCTTGACCAGCAAGGCCGCCGGGTCTCTCCCCAGTTGAGAATGTCAGAAGCATCCGAGCAGGGCCCTCAAACCAGCTGGGGATTTTGGCGATCTAACGCGCTAATCAGACAGAACTTGGCACGATATCCCTCAGGAGGACATGCAACAACTCAATCAATCACTGCCAAGACGAACGACTTCCTACATAAGGGACAGAGGTGGAGCAACGAGTTATTGACTTGCTCAATTTGTGAACCTGTTTCTCTGGAATAAATCCATTTTTTAAAAATTGTAATCATTTGTTTGTCTGTACATGTACATCACATCTACGGATTTGTCTCCCACTCGTATAATTCCTTCGTGGTGCGTCTTTTTTTTTGTTCTTGTCAGAGTGTATTACAGAACATATGTGGAACTATTTGGAACAGCAGGTGTAAGCCTTTGGAATCCAATAACCGACGAGTGTCTGCAGCTGGGTATAGTAATCGAGCGAGGCGGCGCTGTGGTCATCACACTGGACTCTCATTCGTTAGGACCACCGTCCAAATCCCCGTCCGGCCATGCTGATTTCGATTTCCCGTGATTTCCCTAAAGTGTTCCAGGCAAATGGGATGGTTCGTTGGAAAAAGGAACACCCCTATTTCCTTGCCCATCCTTTCGTAACCCTAGCTTGTTCTCAGTCTCTAGTGACTGCGTTGCCGACGGGACGTTAAACTCTAATCTTCCTACGCTTCCTTTGGGTATAGCATACCTGAAGAAACCTATCGACTCTCTTCCTCGCCCAACTTACGTCATTGACAATGTTAGGGGCAGTGTTAGTTTCCTGGGGGTGACAAATATTTGTCTGGTTTACTTGAAACTGTATTTTTCCATGGACTTTTTTCCTCCACTGAATCGCAAAAAGACTTGTGATTTTTCGGAGAGCCTGCCTGTGGCCAGAAAGGGAGTATATTTGATGGTTCATCGACAGGATCTCTCTACTTAGCAAGCCAAGTAAGACCTGTTCAATAAATTTCTATTAGTAGCTTCTTTTCTCGGAAGGTGTAGGTACAGTGACACGGCAGAGAACTCATATTTCTGAACAATATCTGTTATTTCATGTCTTTAGGTAGCGTCTCGGAAGAGAGTCCTTTGCCACTTGAATATTTGAATCTCCAGCAGAGTGTGCTTTTACTTTTGAATGACACGATTTCTTTATTGCCTGACGATATTTTCTCGATTTGTTAAACAAGTACGTCGAAATCTCATTTGGCCAGATAAGCAATCAATGCGTAAACTGCCGGTGCGACGTATTTTGAAATTGTACCGGCGATGCTCTTGTAACGTCGAAGTTTTAAGTGCTTCGCCATTCTCCAAACTTACCTTACCCTTCCTTAATTAAGAACGAAGCCAAGTCTTTAGAAAGTCCAACAAAAGAGAAGTTCACAGAAGTTAAAGTGGATATTGAGGGCGCACAGGGCACAACGAATGATTGAATCGAGGTCGTAGTGGCTTCTTGTTATTAAGAAAGGACTCTCGAGCTTAACACTGGGCAAATGAAGCAAATGAAAAAAAAAACTCCTTTGCTGCTGAACAAGTGCAGTAGCACAGCGTGTCCCAAAAGGTACGTTAAAACTTCAATAACTCGACTTTGTTTGCCTCATGCACCACATTATATATGAGGTAATTTACAAAAGTTTTCCCTTTCGAGATGAAAAGAGCAACGTGACTGAAAAAAATATTTTCTCTCTTGTTACATGGTGTCCTGAGCACCATAAATGAATCGAAGAATGTAATCGCTACAGGAAAAGGCACAGTGTGTGGCTTGATTTATTGAAACGAAGTCAGGCACCTGAACTCAGAGAAATTTCAGAGCGCGATACGGAAACCATCTCCCTCTCGGCTTCCATAAGAAAATTGCAAAGGGACTTCATGGAAACGAAGAGTGTGGATCTGAAGCACAGCGTTGGCAGGCCAAGGAGAAGTGGCGAAGATACGGTGAGAATTCGACACGTGTTGTGGCGTTCACCACAGAGGTCTGCTCCTAAGGCATCAAACAACTGCGAAGAACCAGAATAACGTTTTTTGAATTGGTGCATCAATTAATCAGTTAATTACAAGACGAGTGATATAACACTGAAGTTATGGGACACCGTGTATGTTTTTTATTTATATTGTAGTTTGATGTACCTCTCCACAAAAGCCTCTATATTTCTGCTCAGGCACTTAAATCTAAATCCGCTTTAACCTGCTCAATGTACTCGAGCCGTGGTCTCCCTCTGCAGTTTTTACCTGCCACATTTCGCTCCATAATTCGACTGTTTTACTCTGAACTCTTGTTTTGCTTTTGTTGATATCCTTCCTTCCAAGACACTATCCATTCCGTTCAATAGATCTTCCAAGTCCTTTGCGATCTATGGTATAGAAAAACGCTAAAGGTTTAATTCTATCTCCTTCAGCTGTAGCCGAATAGCTCCTTGGTTTCTTTTACTGCTTTCTTCAGGTACTGATCGAATAAAATCGAGAATAGGCTGTCTCACTCCCTTCTAAACGATTACTTCTCTTCCACACCCACCTCCTTCGTTTCTTATAACTGTAGTTTGGTTTCTGTACAATCTGAACATTTTGTCTGTGCTACCTTCAGAACTTCAGAAAGTGTATTCCACTCAACATTGTCACAAGTTTTCCCTAAATTTGGAAACGTAGGTTGGAGTCTCTTCAGTTTATATTATAAGTTGTAAATTACTATGGACTCCGGTGTTTCATACATGTCCCCGGAAGCAAAACTGATCGTTCCCGGGATACATTCTACCAATTTTCACACCCTTCCGTAAATAATTTGTTAGAGTATTTTTCAGCCGTGACGTATTAAACTGTTGGTTCGATACCATTCACTCCTATCAACACCTGCTTTCTTTGGAACTGAAATTATTGGTTTCTTCTTCAAGTCTGAGGGTATTTCTCACGACTCATACATCTTGCACAAGAGGTGAAGTAGTTTTGTCATGACTGCCTCCCCCAATAATGTCAGCAGTTCTGAGGGAAGGTAATATACATCAGCGTTTACATACAATAAGCATAACTATGCCGTTCTGTCTCTATGTGGATACATAATGGCCAACTATCTATGCACGTATCACTACAGTGTTGGTTCGTAGAAGTAGCCTGACTGATGGTACTTACGACGATGATAACTACAAATACAGAGTGAACATTAATTGGAACTGACAAACTGCAGGGAAAGATTGCTGACTGGAAATGGAGGAGAAAAGATCCTATGCACATGTGTCCGTAAATGGGCGGTGTGCATGCAACGTCCAGGAACACAGTACAGAGCTGCTTCGCATCCAAGTTACAACGGATGCTCAAAGTGGCCTCCATGGGGTTGCAGGTGATAGGGATAGTAGCGGTTCTCGTCACGACAGACCGTACTTTAGCTCACACTATGTCGGCGGGACACTTGAATGGAGCTTGCGCGAGAGTTCGTCTAAATACTCTGTAGAACATGGTCCTCTAGATCTGATGTACGCACAGTCCGCCATCTCCCTGCATGTTCATCTGTCTCAAAGAACCCAAAATCACGCAAACGCCCAAAAAGAGTTTGAAATTTTGTGTAATGTTGTTGGCGTCTGTTAGGGTACTTGTTTTGGGATAGTCGTGCTACCCCTCGACCTTCTGCTTGGCCGTACACAATCACGATCTCGGGTTGTTCTCAACATGAATAACGGACCATTCTGATGCTTACAGTACGCTGCGTCACTCACACAGCCTGCAACACACAAGGAACACACGACACGTGGTCAGAGCAACTGTCATTCGTCAGCGCCATCTACGGTGGCAACGGTGCATTTCCGGATGTTCACGCTGTATAGCTACGTCTCGCTATCACAAATACATACATCAAAAAAGGTTTTGCATCACCCCGGCTCCCAGAACGCCTGCAGATACACGTTGAATGTAGATATTGTATCACAGACACAGTCCCTTTGACTGTTCAGAGATGTCACTAAACCCGCCCAAAGATGTAAACAATCATGCAAGAGGCAGCGCCTATTAGACGAAGGGATCCGACAGCCGATCAGTTCCAGTCATTCCACCAGGAAGGAGGTACGCGGCTAGTGTTGTCTGTAGTTCAACCATGCCTAGACGATCAATACCGTGCTTCGATCGCGTCCGCATTGTTACTTTGTGCCAAGAAGGGCTCTCAACAACTGAACAGGCGTCTCGGAGTGAACCAAAGCGATGTTGTTCGGACATGGAGGGGTACAGATAGACAGGAAGTGTCGATGACATGCCTCGCTCAGGTCGCTCAAGGGCAGTGGATGATCGCTACCTACGGATTATGGCTCGGAGGAACCCTGACAGCAAAGGCAATACGTTGAATAATGCTCTTCCTGCAGCCACAGGACGTCAAGTTACGACTCAAACTGCGCGCAATAGGCTGCATGATGCGCAACTTCACTCCAGACGTCCATGGCGAGATCCATCTTTGCAAACACGACACCATGCAGTGCGGCACACATGGGCCCAACAACATGCCGAATGGACCGCTCAGTATTGGCATCACGTTTCCTTCACCGACGAGTGTCGCATATGCCTTCAGCCAGACAATAATCGGAGACGAGTTTGGAGGCAACCCGGTCAGGCTGAACGCCTTAGACACACTGTCCAGCGAGTGCAGCAACGTGGAGGTTCCCTGCTGTTTTGGGGTGGCATTACGTGGGGCCGACGTACGCCGTTGGTGGTCATGGAAGGCGCCATAACTGCTGCACGATACGTGAATGCCATCCTCTGGCCGATAGTGCAACCATATTGGCAGCATATTGGCGAGGCATTCGTCTTCATGGATGACAATTCGCGCCCCGATCGTGTATATCTTGTGAATGACTTCTTTTAGAATAACGACATCGCTCGACTAGAGTGCCCAGCATGTTCTGCAGACATGAACCCTATCGAACATGCCTGTGATAGATTGGAAAGGGCCGTTTATGAATGACGTGACTCACCAACCACTCTGAGGGATCTACGCCGAATTGCCGTTGAGGAGTGGGACAATCTGGACCAACAGTGCCTTGATGAACTTGTGGATAGTAGGCCACGACGAATAGAGGCAGGCATCAATCGAAGAGGACGTGCTACTGGGTATTAGAGGCAGAGGTGTGTACAGCAATCTGGACCACCACCTCTGAAGGTCTCGCTGTATGGTGGTACAACATGCAATAAAAAGATTGGAAATGATGTTTATGTTGACCTCTATTCAAATGTCAAATGTGTGTGAAATCTTATGGGACTTAACTGGCTCTGCTCACTATGGGACTTAACTTATGAGGTCATCAGTCCCTTAGAACTTAGAACTACTTAAACCTAACTAACCTAAGGACATCCACATCCATGCCCGAGGCAGGATTCGAACCTGCGACCGTAGCGGTCGCGCGGCTCCGGACTGTAGCGCCTAGAAACGCTCGGTCACCTCGGCCGGCTGGGATTAACTGCTAGGGTCATCAGTCCCTAAGCTTACACACTGTTTAACCTAAATTATCCTAAGGACAAACACAGACACCCATGCCCGAGGGAGGACTCGAACCTCCACCGGGACCAGCCGCACAGTCCATGACTGCAGCGCTTTAGACTACTCGGCTAATCCCGCGCGGCTGACCTTTATTCCAGTTTTCTGTAATGGTTCCGGAACCGAGGTGATGCAGAACCTTTTTTTGATGTGTGTATATCCAGAACGACTAAATTCATAGAGGGCGGTTTTAGTCAATGTATAGCGGACTATGTGACGAATTTTATGATGTAAGCAAATGTTTTGTAAAGTTTGTAGCTGCCAATGTAGAGCAGAAGTTTCTGCGTCCTCTTCTTCTGAAGGCGAGATTGTGGCGCTGTTATCTCGTTATTATATCATCACGTTTCACACAGGCTGTATCGTCGAAGTCCTCTTTCTCTTATCTCAGGAAAAAGTGTCTGGATTATAGAATTTTTAAAAGCGAATGGCTTTCACGTTGGAGGGGTAGTGCCAATCGTTACACTCAGCCCATCAAAGAAAGAGGCTGTTACTATCAGTGCACTTAAATTCCAATCGCAGATTTTAGCGGCTGATGACATTACTAATTGAATTACCGAAATCACGGGTCGATTGCGCGGATATTCAGCAAGT
Source organism: Schistocerca piceifrons (assembly GCF_021461385.2). Lineage (NCBI taxonomy): Eukaryota > Metazoa > Arthropoda > Insecta > Orthoptera > Acrididae > Schistocerca > Schistocerca piceifrons. The sequence continues at coordinate 119,150,325 of NC_060144.1, forward strand.
CCACAAAATTAATATGTAAATCTCTGCCAGCTAATTAATTATGCGTGAAGTGCTGAAAATAGCGCCGGCCGTTGGTGGCCGAGCGGTTCTGGCGCTACAGTCTGGAACCGCGCGACCGCTACGGTCGCAGGTTCGAATCCTGCCTCGGGCATGGATGTGTGTGTTGTCCTTAGGTTAGTTAGGTTTAAGTAGTTCTAAGTTCTAGGGGACTTATGACCTCAGCAGTTGAGTCCCGTGGTGCCCAGAGCCATTTGAACCATTTGCTGAAAATAGCAATGTGTTGCGGAAGGATAGACCTATCAGAAAGTGATGTCGGATTAATTATGTGATTTTTGTAAATGCCCCAGTATTGCGCTGATCATTAGGAAAAATTATTTCTGTTGAAATTTTGTTCGTGGCCCACACGATCCTGGGATGAATTGTTTCTCTACTCGCCCTCACGCTGTCACTGCGTGCGAGGAACAACCCTCGCTCCCTCCATTAATGGAGAGAACATGTTGACAGAATAACCAGCTGCAGACGCGAGAAACAGGATGCTGCTGCCACTACACGCTGATTTACTGTAATTTATTGAGACAAGCTAAACAGCATATGAAACACTGTAGACAAGTCCAAATTTTTCATGTAACTCACCTTTTATTAAAATGAATACTCACAGAATTACTGTGATCGTGGATTATCGCATCGGCTTCTATATAAAAAGAACGCCAACAGATAATGACACAGCTCTCTTTTGTTTGGACGGTGGGGGAAGCTGAAAAGAAGAGAGTCTAAGCACTGGGGTTAAATAAGGATGCGGAAAATAGGGTAGACATAAGGTACGAAATAAGGTGGTTCTACGCAGAATAGGTGTGGATAGAAATAAGACAAGAAAAAGGACAGTGTGAGAGGACATGTGTTCGAAGCCAGCGAGTAACCTCCATAGTACTAGAGGTAAGAAAGAAGGAAGGAATATCAGTAGTGTTCCGGTGGCGTACAGGTCATTAGAGACGGATCACAAGCTCGGACTGTTTCAACGATGGAAAAGGAAATCGGCCGTGGCATCCTGGCATTTGCGTAGAGCGATTAAGGGAAATGACGGAAAACCTAGATTTGGATAGCTCGACGGGGATTTGAACCATCATTCTCCCGAATGAGCGTCCGGTGTGCTAACCGCTGCAGCCACCTCGTTCCATGCTCCGAGAGGGATCTGTACAGGGTACAACGGTAGGAAAATACATAGGTTTGAATATATCCAAGAAATAAATGTGAGCGTTGGGTGTAGGTGCTACTGTGAGATAAAGAGGTTGGCACGTGAGTGGAAGACATGGCGGGTCATGTCAAACCAGTCCGATAAGTGATGACCCCTCCCCTGCTCCCCAAATATATATATATATATATATATATATATATATATATATATATATATATATATATATATATATCATCTATCTTCAAATTCTTATCCTTGAATGACAAATTAAACTAAGGCGGCAGCAAAGATAAGGGTGCTCAAGTGAGCTACTAATTAATCACAAAAACACGCAAAATCAAACAAGCCTAATGCTACTGTCAATCGCGCAACTAAGAGAATTAATTTAGATCGCAGCCGAGAGAAGTGTAATATGACAAGTATTACGGTAACCAATGGACAATGTTAGGATACAAGAATATTAAACTACAGAGGAGTGTGGAAGGAAGACTACGGTTTAACGTTCCGTCGACGACGAGATGATGAGAGTCGGAGCACATGCCCGGATTGTGTAAAGATGGGGAAGGCAATCGGTCGTGACCATTCGAAAGAACCATCCCGGAATTTTCTTTAGGCGGTTTGGGGAAATCAGAGAAAATTTGAAGCTGGATGGCAGGACGGGAATTGATCCGATGTCCTGATGGAGTCCAGTGTGTTATCACTGCACCACCTCGCTGTGTTTAGCTATAGTAAACGATCTGCCCAGATGTATACGGACCCCTCTATGTAATGCGGAAATGAACACTAGAAGCCACGAGAGGAAGAGCTGCGAGAGGAAAAAAAAGTACTGTGTTGTCAGTATAGAAGCAGCAACAGTAGAACTGGTAGCTCAGTGATGTCGAACGTGGATTAGTCATTGCAGTGCAAGAGCCATCAGCGACATTTGTACCCTTCTAAACCTATCCAAGTCAACTGTTGGTGACATAGTTGTGAAGTGGAACGAGAAGGAACAACCAGAGCTAAGCCAAGACCAAGCGGACTTTATGTACTGTCGGCCACAGGCTGTCGAGCATTGCGGAGGGTGTGTGTAAAACGATCGCAGAAGGAATCATCCATTAGTTCCAAAGTGCTACAAGCAGTCCAGCTAGCACAATGACTGTGCGTAGCGAGTTAAAAAGGTTGGGGTACAACGATCGAGCAGTTCCTCATAAACCAAACGCATCTGTAGTGCGTGCTAACGATGTAAGCGACACTTGAGGTGGCGTAACGAGCTACAGGGTGACTCACGTGAGACGGACGGTTTTGAACTGCGTAGTACTGAGGGCGCGGTGGTGGGAGGTGGTCGTGGTGGGGGTAGTTCTAATCCACACAAGACGCCATTTCATTTACTCAGTCACTATGGAGCAGTGGGAATTTCAACGTCGAGTGTTCGTCTATGAAAAAGTGGCGAGTCCATTATCGCTATGCAGCGATTGTTTAGTGCGCGGTTTAATGTCGGTCGACATGAAGCTGTTCCTAGCTGTAACACAATCCTCAGATGGGTGGAAAACTTCAGATCAACTGGAAACATACTGGATAAGAAGCACCCTGGCCCGAGACGCAGAGTAACGACACCAGAAAATGTTGAAAGGGTAAGGCAAGCGGCAGTCAGAAGCCCAGGACGGTCAGCTAGACATCATGCTAGAGAGTTACGAATCAATCGTAAATCGGTTGGACGAATTTTGCATGAAGAATTAAAATTCCATCCCTACAAAATGCTCATTGTCCAACAACTTAAGGAAACCGATTTTGCTGTACAGAATGCAAGTGATTTTGGGATGGAATGAAAATGAAATTTTATTGATGAGCGATGAAGCTCATTTTCATTTAAATGGGACCGTGAATAAGCAAAGCCTACGTTACTGTGCTCCAGAGCATCCACACCTTATCCACCAGCGTCCTCTACATTCAGAAAAAGTAACAGTCTGGTGTGCTCTTTGCTCTATAGGCATTATTGGACCCTATTTCTTTGAAAAGAACGGGGCCACAGTTACTGTTAATTCGGTTCGTTACATTCGTATGCTTGAAACATTCTTGAAACCAGAACTAAGAAGAAGACGAATCCCTTTAAAATGCATTTGGTTCCAGCAGCATGGGACAACATCGCACACCACAAACACTTCAATGACAGTTCTTAGACACATGTTCCCTGGCAGGATTATCTCACGTTTTGGCAATGTTCCTTGGCCTGCCAGGTCTCCCGACTTGTCAGTATGTGACTTTTTTCTGTGGGTGTACCTTAAGAACTGTGTCTATAACCACAAACCACGAAATTTGGACGAGTTAAAGAATGCAATCATTCAAGAAATTGCTGCCATCCCACCAAAGATTTTAGTCCGTGTGATGGAGGATTCTGAGAAGAGACTTGAGTCCTGCATTCGAAATGATGGACATCAATTTGACGACATTATTTTTTACAAATAACTTTGTTAACTAAAATGGCAAATAATGAGCTTTCATTTTGTGTAAATAAAAATAAACATGCATTAATTTTAAAGTTGGCTGAGTATTATTTCATTAAAAACCGTCCGTCTCGCCCCTGTAAATCACTGGACAGTGGACGACTGAAAAGGAGTGATTTTGCGTGATGGATCACACTGTGACAATCCGCTGCAATGGTTTGTGTTAGGCGAATAGCTGAAGTACGTTACCTGTCGTCATGTATCATGCCAACACTGAAGTACGCGTTGTTTGGAGTTGAGGTATGCGGTTGCTTTCGTGATTAAGGTGTGGTCCTCTTAGAGCGCTTGAGAAAACGCTAAAAGCGGAAAGATGTGAAAATATTTTACAGAACTGCGTACTGCATACAACAGAGGAGCAGTTCGGAGACGACCATTGTTTGCATCATCATGACAATGCGCCCTGTCATAAAGCATCATCTGCGAGGAAAAGACATTAGCATTGCTGAAATGTACTGACCTACCCAGAGTCCAGACCGGAATCCAATGGAACACTACTGGGATGAGTTACAACGCCGACTTCGCTGGTGGCCCCAGTATCAAACATCACTGCCTTCTCTGCTTTCGGCTCTTGATCAAGAGTCCGAAGCCCGTGGTCTAGTGGCTAGCGTTGCTGCCTTTGGATCGCGGGGTTCCGGGTTCGATTCCCGGCCGGGTTGGGGATTTTCTCCGCCCGAGAACTGGGTGTTTGTGTCCTCCTCATCATTTCATCATCATTCATGAAAGTGGCGAGATTGGACTGAGTAGAGAGTGGAATTTGTACAAGCGCTGATAACTGCGCAGTTTAGCGCCCCACAAACCACACATCATCATCATCTTGATCAAGTGTCCCTAGCAGAGATCAATCCATCGTAAAGGCTAAAAGTGGACACGCTTCATATTAATGTACAAAGTACAGAGACTTTTGACCAGATAGTGTACAGCTTACAGAATGAACAGTACGAAAACACGCCAAAAAAGAACACACTTTGTTAAAGTACACACTGATAAAATCTGTGTACTAAAAAAATATTTGTGGGAAAAAAGGCAGATTATTTGTTGTTCGCTATTACATATGAATTTGTTCTGCCAACAAGCGAATGAAGACCCTCCTAACATAATTATACAGATGATTGGTGAGAAATAAACAGCATTTTGTGTACGGTGAACCCTGTGGCGCGTTGTCGAGTGGACGAGCTGAGAGCGGCGAGAAAATGCCTGGTATCACTCGTCACTCTGTTACAGATAGCGCGCGGCTATTTGTGTGTGTGTGTGTGTGTGTGTGTGTATGTGTGTGTGTGGAGAGCAGCAGCGGGCAGCGGATATACTGCCGTAATCTCATCGGCCGGTAAACAAACACCGTTACTGGCCCGAGAAATGGGTACCATCTGCTTTCTGTGCAAGCGCTTCAAGATGTGCCGCTGTGCTTGCGTAAATCTCCCGGACAGCGTTTACAGAGCAAAGGAGAATTTTACCGCAACAGGAGCTACAGCGAATGAGCAGCGCAAAGCATTATAAGCGTATGATGCCACAAGAACATCGGACGCACCCTCTCCATGAGCAGTAGCCGCGACGAACAGGCAAGCTGTGTCGTGCATGGTTAGGACGCCCAATGAAACTCAACTCAAGAGTATCGTTAACACTGGTTAGTGGGTGAAGAGTACAGGACTGATTGCGCTACTGTGTGAAGTCTACAATCCGAAGTACTATCTGTATAACCTAACAGCTAAAAAACGCTGCACAGTTCCAATTGTAGGTTGCCTGTCTCACGGTTTCCAGTGGCAATTATTTTCATTATTTCGACACTCATTAATAAATATGACTGTAATGCAAAACATCACGCAACCACAAAGCAGTTTTTACTCGACTCTCACAGTTTTCGGTATTCTTTCATTAGAGTGCTGTGATAGATTTCACCCATAATATCTTTGTACCAACTATTCAAAAATGACGTGCTCCCCAATAAAAGAACAAATATTTATAAGTTATTTTAAAGAAATTACATACTGTTATATTTACGCAAATGATTAACGTTAATTGAATAAAATTGAGAAGAAAACCAATGCGGGTTAATTAACAAATTTCTATAAAATAATTATAACCTTCCTAGTGTTACATTGGTTGAAACATGAGGCTTATGTATAAGAACTTTGCAACAACTGCTCGACAGCAACGTGCTCCTAAAATAGCGTAAAACATCTCGGATTGATTTTATGAGCATGACATGGAGCCATAGAAGCAACGACATATAGGGCATAATTTACTACTAAAAATCATCCACAAAGTAAGTTATAACGCGCCTAGTATATCTACAGATATGACTTGTTCCTACATCAAAATCACAAGTATCACTAATGTATCCAAAGTATAGCTAATTCTTCCGTTTTAGATACTTGAAAATGGCCTAAGGCTAAAACTGTACACTCGCACATGAAATAAAGAGAATGGCAGCTGAAGGCATTATGAAATATTTTTTTAAAAAAAGTGAAGTAAAATTAGACACTGCGTACATGTGTAGAGGTCTTGTAACACACTGCACAGAAATTACCCATACTTTATTCATCCACTATTTGAGAATGACAACACTTAGCGACTTCTAATAAACGTTACACATTAATTTCAAACCTGACAGCCTCACAGACTGATGAAAGGGAAAAACTTCATCGCTTACTACATTTTCGCAGTTCTTGGCGTAAAACTTCAGTATTATGCATGACGTTTTAATTTATTACTTCTTTACTACAAACGCTATTCAAATGGCTCTGAGCACTATGGGACTTAACATCTGTGGTCATCAGTCCCCTAGAACTTAGAACTACTTAAACCTAACTAACCTAAGGACATCACACACATCCATGCCCGAGGCAGGATTCGAACCTGCGACCGTAGCAGTCGCGCGGGTCCGGACTGAGCGCCTAGAACCGCAAACGCTATTCGCAACACATTTTGTAGACAGTATCAATCACGGTTTTGCACATTCAGTCATAAGGATTTTACATCCTTAACGTCAAATATTTAACACATTAACTCATTTGTAAAGTAATCAGATCCTGGACGCTGTTTTAGCCATGCACGGCCGGTTCAAGACAACTTTTTCCACACAAGCGACTTATCATTCGGTGCTCCCCTCCTCCCTGCGTTTCGCTGGTGAACTTTCACTGGTGTCAGTTTTCTCTGCTAATTGTGATATGGCAGTGTATACAAATCTTGCACTTCGGCGCCCCTGCCAGCTGTAGTGGAGTCATGTATAGAAATCTTTCGTAATTATTTTTCGCTTTTAGTCTTGTATGAGCTCAATGGATTTTAAACATTTTAAGATTATACGACAGAGATGCTTTAAATGTCATATTTATTTCAGTGTCTTTGCTCCTTATCATATGTGAAATGGAATATCTATAAATAACATTGCACTTTGTTTAATTATTATTTTCCTAAAAAATAAAATAAAGAAGAAAGAAAAAATAATTTTGTATAATTTTTATTTGAGATTGCAAACTAATGTGATCGGTATCTGACAAGGATTGAGACTGACTCGAAGAACAAGGAGAGACTGGCAAATTGGCCTGGGGGCCATCAGCAGTGGTTAACTGACTGAAGGGCAAGAAAAAGAGGAAAACAGAAAACAGATGGTATGGCAGGATAATGAAGCTCTAAAGAGTAATCCAAGAGCGAAACTATAACGTGTAGAGAAATATGAGGTGAAACCCATCCTGTATAATGAGAAGGATACAAGAGCGCAGCGAGCACACAACTGAAGGCAGAGCCTCAGTGTGGCTAGCTCTGTAGTCTACACTAATTGAAAGGCAAGTACTGTGGTGTCACGAGGAGAGTGCTGTTGAGGCGATACTAGCACACGCAGATGTAGCAGTGCTGTCTAGCAACCATCATCGAGCTCTTCGCTTACCGCCTGGAATGCATACCGATGCTATCCACACAACATGCTGGTCCTGCAGGGCAGCCGAGATGGCCGGCGTTTCCAACCCTTTCCACCCCACCCCTATGAAAGCTAGGTGGATCAGACAAACAAGATAGCGAGCTAATATGGCATTGTTATCCAACTGAGAGCTACATTTAAAATTTCAAGTCTCTGGCACGTTCGGTGTTTTCACCAAACAGACAGACAGACAGACAAGAAAGTAATCCAATAAAGATGTGTTAAAAAAGAAAAAAAGAAGGGAAACAGACTGTCGTCATGGGAAAGTGTTCGACACAGTGACCCATGCAGACTGGATTAACGAAGGTACAAGGATATGAAATAGGTTCCCAGTTGTGTGAATGGCTTGAAGAGTTCTTAAATAATAGAACGTAGTATGTCATCCCCGACAGTGAGTGGTCATCAGAGACTAGGGTATCGTTAGGAGTGCCCCAAAGAAGTGTGATAGAATGGCTATTATTCTCTACGTGCATAAATGATCTCGTGGGCCAGCTGAGCAGCAGTTTACATCTGTTTGCTGGTGATGCTGTGGTGAACAGGAAGGTGTCGTCATTGAGTGACTGTAGCAGGATATAGGATGACTTAGACAGGATTTCTAATTGATGTGCACTGAGTGTAGAAGTCAATGCAGCTGAGTAGGGGAAAAAAGTCATGTGACTTTCGAATACAGCATTAGTTGTGTGCTGCTTGATACAGTTACATAATTAAATATCTAGGCGCAACGTTGCATAGTACGAGGGTCACCCCAAAAGAAATGCGCACTATTTTTGTAAAAATACAGTTTTCATTCTGCATGTGTGAAAATTTTACAGTGTGTAGATACATTCGTCACGCTTGTTTTCAAACTTAGTTCAGCCTGTGCCATCACAGCATGTCTTCAAGATGGCTGCTACATTTGACGTTCGTCAGAAGCAACGTGCTGCCATAGAATTCCTGTACCGTGAAAACGAGACAGTGGGAAACATCCACAAGAGATTGAAAAAGGTGTATGGAGATGCTGCTGTCGATCGCAGTACAGTTAGTCGGTGGGCAAGCAGGTTATGTGATGGAAGAAGGCACGGCAATATTGAGGATTGTCCTCGCAGTGGCAGGCCTCGTACTGCACACACTCCAGGCAATGTGCAGAGAGTAAACGAACTGGTGACTGCTGACAGATGCATCACAGTGAAGGAATTGTCACACTACGTTGGGCTAGGGGAAGGAAGTGTTTGTGCCGGGTGGGTTCCCAAGATGTTGACAGTGGCTCACAAAGAAACAAGAAAATCGGTATGCAGCGAACTTCTGCAATAGTACGAGAATGGTGGAGATGAATTTCTTGGAAGAATTGTGACAGGTGATGAAACGTGGCTCCTTCGTTTTTCATCAGAGACCAAAAGGCAATCAATGGAGTGGCATCATGCAAATTCACCCAATAAAAAAAAAATTCAAAACCACACCCTCTGCTGGAAAAGTTATGGCTATGTTGTTTTTCAATTCCGAAGGACTCTTGCTTGTGGACATCGTGCCAAGTGGAATTACCATAAATTCTGATGCATATGTGACGAAACTGAAAAAACTTCAAGCTCGACCGAGTCGTGTTCGACTACATCGGCAAAAACAGGATGTTTTGCTGTTGCACGACAATGCACGGCCACATGTCAGTCAAAAAACCATCGAAGTGATCACTAAACAGGGATGGACAACAATGAAACACCCGCCTTACAGTCCTGACCTGGCTCCATGTGACTATTATCTCTTTGGGAAACTGAAAGTCTCTTTTCGTGGAACAAGGTTTGAAGATGATGACTCCTTTGTGCACGCTGCCAAACAGTGGCTCCAACAGGTTGGTCCAGAATTTTACCGTGCGGGTATACAGGCGCTGGTTCCAAGATGGCGTAAGGCAGTTGAGAGGGATGGAAATTATGTGGAGAAATGGAAATATTGCTCCTAAAGGATGTATCTACACATTGTACAACTTTCAAACATGTAGAATAAAAGATGGATTTAAAAAAATTGTGTGCATTTCCTTTGGAGTGACCCTCGTAATATGCAATGAACGAGCACGTCAGGTTGACAGTAGGGAAGACGTACGGCCGACTTCGTCTTATAGGGAGAATTTTCGGAAAGTGTCACTCATCTACCCATAGAACAATAGTGCAACCCATTCTAGAGTACTGCTCAAGTGTTTCGGATCCCCTCCAGGTCGGATTAAAGAAAGACAGCAGCCTGTTAGATTTGTCACCAGTAGCAGCGATCGAAATGCTAGTATTACGGAGATGTCTCGGGAACTTAAATGGGAATCCCTGGAGGGAAGCCGACGTTCTTTTCGCGAAACAGTATTAAGAAAATTTAGCGACATCTGAAGCTGACTGCAGAACGATTCTACTGTCCCCAACGTACATTTCACATATGGGTCACGAATTAAAGAGAAATAAGTGCTCTTGTGGTTGTATGTAGGCAGTGGTTTTACTTTTGCTCCATTTGCGGGTGGAACACGAAAGGAAATGACTAGTAGTGGCAAAACGCACCTTCCGTCACGCACCGTACGGTGGCTTGCGGATTATGTTCGCAGATGTAGATGTGGAATACAGTCCCAATGGCAATTTCCAGGCAATTTTGCGCCACTCTATATGTTACACTGCAGCTCATGCAGTAACCACTAACGTGAAAATTTGCTATCGTTTTAGTAGCCATTTTCTTGAGCAACTTTAATGTTTGCATCTCAAACAATTTTGGTTTTACTTAACAAGACAATGAGCAAATAGTAGTACTGCTACTGAGATGAACTAGCGGAGGTGAGTGAACAGTGCCGTCCTTGAAACAGCCTCATGGTGTCGCAACAAAACAGGCCCATAAACTGAAAGAGAATCAGCAAGCTTAGTTTAAAGTTTTTTGTTTACCGCTCAGCAAAATATTGCACTGGTCACTGTACTGCTTCGCTACGTATGATGTCCTCGGGCAGAGGATGAATCAAGAAGAAAAAATGAGTTGTAAAGAACAGTATGAAACGAAGAGACATATTGGTTGGATACATACACTACTGGCCATTAAAATTGCTACACCACGAAGATGACGTGCTACAGACGAGAAATTTAAACGACAGGAAGAAGATGCTGTGATATGCAAATGATTAGCTTTTCAGAGCATTCACACAAAGTTGGCGCCGGTGGCGACACCTACAACGTGCTGACATGAGGAAAGTTTCCAACCGATTTCTCATACACAAACAGCAGTTGACCATCGTTGCCTTGTGAAACGTTGTTGTGATGCCTCGTGTAAGGAGGAGAAATGCGTAACATCAAGTTTCCGACTTTGATAAAGGTCGGATTGTAGCCTATCGCGATTGCGGTTTACCGTATCCCGACATTGCTGCTCGCGTTGGTCGAGATCCAATGACTGTTAGTATAATATGGAATCGGTCGGGTCAGGAGAGTAATACGGAACGCCGTGCTGGATCCCAACGGCCTCGTATGACTAGCAGTCGAGATGACAGGCATCTTATCCGCATGGCTGTAACGGATCGTGCAGCCACGTCTCGATCCCTGAGACAACAGATGGGGATGTTTGCAAGACAACAACCTTCGGCACGAACAGTTCGACGACGTTTGTAGCAGCATGGACTATCAGCTCGGAGACAATTACCCTTAACGCTGCCTCACAGATAGGATGGTGTACTCACCGACGAACCTGGGTTCACGAATGGCAAAATGTCATTTTTTCGGATGAATCCAGGTTCTGTTTACAGCATCAAGATGTGTTTGGCGACATCGCGGTGAACGTACATTGCAAGCGTGTATTCGTCATCGCCGTACTGGCGTATCACCCGGCGTGATGGTATGGGGTGCCATTGGTTACACGTCTCGGTCACCTCTTGTTCGCATTGACGGTGCTTTGAACAGTGGACGTTACATTTCAGATGTGTTACGACCCGTGACTCTATCCTTCAAAAATGGTTCAAATGGCTCTGAGCACTATGGGAATTAACTTCTGAGGTCATCAGTCCCCTAGAACTTAGAACCATTTAAACCTAACTAACCTAAGGACATGCCGGAGGCAGGATTCGAACCTGCGACCGTAGCGGTCGCGCGGCTCCAGAGTGTAGGGCCTGGAACAGCTCGGCCATCCCGACCGGCTCTACCCTTCATTCCATCCCTGCGGAACCCTACATTTCAGCAGGATAATGCACGACCGCATGTTGCAGGTCCTGTGCGGGCCTTTCTGGATACAGAAAATGTTCGACTGCTGCCCTGGCCAGCACATTCTCCAGATCTCTCGCAAATTGAAACGTCTGGTCAATGGTGGCCGAGCCACTGGCTCGTCACAATACGCCAGTGACTACCCCTGATGAACTGTGGTATCGTGTTGAAGCTGGATGGGCAGCTGTACCTGTACACGCCATCCAAGCTCTGTTTGACTCAATGCCCAGGCATATCAAGGCTGTTATTACGGCCAGAGGTGGTTGTTCTGGGTACTGATTTCTCAGGATATATGCGCACAAATTGCGTGAAAATGTAATCACACGTCAGTTATAGTACAATATATTTGTCCAATGAATACCCGTTTATCATCTGCAATTCTTCTTGGTGTAGCAATTTTAATGGCCAGTAGTGTATTACCACATGAATCGTTGGTGAAAGCTGTCGTTGAAGGGATGTTAGAGGGACAAATCAGAGGATCTTACACAGATTTGAGTACATAAGGCAGATTGATGATGGTGTGGGCTGCAGCATTTGTGCTGAGACGGACAGGACATCTCGTAAGGTAGAAGAGTGGACAGCTGAATCTCACGAACCTAGCAGTTGGTCACCCAGATAAACAAAGGAGAAACCTATAAAGTTTCTGTAAAAACTGAAACTGTTAGTATAGAGACTGCAGAATGGTAAACGAACGGCATGTTCTCCGAGCCAGTTCAGTAACACGCTATATTTCGTACATATTCTCTGGTGCAACTACGCTATATAAGTACCTGCCACGGCGTTTACTTCTTTCCACTCGCACACGTAAAGCGCTGCGGAGGACGAAAAGGCCGCGTAGTCGGTCGTAAAATGGACCGTTATCTACCGGATACGACGGGCTGACGGCGACATCGACAGCGCGATAACGGCTCCGCGAGAATTTAATGGACGCTTTCGACTTCTATCGAGTCTTATCTGTTACGCAATGTTGTAGATGTGATTCTGCAGCGATACCTACCTCATATCGCTGCTTCTGTTTTGGTCAATGCAAGATATCGTGAACACACACATTCCATCGTCATCAAGCAACAGGTTTTAAACAGTACACAAAAAAATGTGGAAATTCCGGGTATTGTATTCCTTCTAGTTATTTCCTTAAGTAGACTATGGAGGGGAGAGCCTTCTGACGCAATGTGTCAGAATCAAAACGCTGTACGTAGAGCTGACAATGACTGGGTTTTTGTCGGGGAATTAGCACCAGAAACTTCACAGACTATTGCTAAATGCCTCATTAAAGTCTCTTGTCATTACAGTCAATGGCTTCAGCACGAAGTGCGAACAAATGAAAAAACAAACTTTAGTATCTACAAGTAATCACCAAATTCCAATATACACTACTACGTTCAGAATGCACCTATCAAAAATGGTTCAAATGGTTCTGAGCACTATCGGACTCAACATCTGAGGTCATCAGTCCCGTAGACTTAGAACTACTTAAACCCAACTAACCTAAGGACATCACACACATCCATGCCCTATGCAGGATTCGAACCTGCGACCGTAGCAGTCGCGCGGTTCCGGACTGAAGCACCTAGAGCCGCTCGGCCACCGCGGACGGCAATGCACGTATCGACCAGAAACACTAGCACTGGGGTCGATGAAAGTACGTGAAGAAATCAAGAAATGAGAAAAAAAGACAAACAACACATCGTCAGCACAAACATTTAAATTACGATGGACACAAACACAGCGAAAAAATTTTCCTCTTGATTTCACTTACGACATTAATATTAGACAGGCACGTTCAATGAATAAGTTAGTGCTGGCTGACTAGACGAATTGTACAACACACTGAACCGCCTTTTAAGGCAGACCTAACTGGTTTATGAACGTACGTGAAGATGTGAAGGAAACTGGCATACAAAAGCAAGGGCAAAGCAGACCTATAACGAAAAATAAGAAGAAAGATAAGAGTTCTGTTCTCCATCGACGAAGAGCAAACTTCGTTTACTAATGTACGCTCAGCGGTCACGTTATTTTGTTTTAGAGCTACGAGAAAGAGGCAAGAAAAGTCTGCTAGGAAGTTTCATATAAGCGCACACTCCGCTGCAGAGTGAAAATCTCATTGAGGCAAGAAAAAGTAAAATAAATAATTTTAGAATAACGCTAACTGACTTTTCTGTCGTTGCTTGGGAGAACATGATAATAATATTAAAAAGAATGTCACTTCCTTATGTTCTGCAAAATTATATTTATTTGGTCACGAACCGACTTTCGGCTTCTCAGGTCATCTTCATGTGACAATCCATCTTCGTGTGACAACTGACTCCTCAAACACAGATAAACAGGATGTGCGACTTAAACAGATATTATTTGTACAAAAGATACAGAAATGAGCAAGTGTTTACATAGGAAAACATCACAATAATTACATTAACTAAAAAAGGGGTAAACAGAATTTTTATGTAGAGATACAGATAACAAATGATGAGAAATGAAATGGACTTATAGCCAGAATCTAATATTTGTAACGAAAACTTAATTTAACTAGAGGGGAAACTGAGTTTGATCGTCTAATACGTGGCTGGCATTCTGTGTCACGAGTTTGTTGATTTTCATTATTTCCATTAGGGTCATCTTTCTGGTTTTTTTCCTTTTTTTGGCAGAATGTAAAACTTCACAGTATACATTATATGATATAGTCATTGTGTTGTGTACGCATAGGACTGTAATTCCTTAGTCTGGCTGTTTCTAGCCTTCTACCAATGGTGCGGGATGACGGAGTGCTGCACGGAGCCCATTACTTGTTCTCGGATAGAAGGCACAGATGTGAAGGGGTGACGACGTGTTTTGTGCACAACACGGCGATTGTCCCTTGTGGCCGTTGGACGTGGTCGACGGGAACCTTGTCTTCACACTCCTGTGCAGTCCAACACTGGGCCACTGTCACGTTCCAATGCGACATAGTTCCCGATAACGCACGAAGCGGCCAACCGGCAAAATAGAGTCCCACAGTGAGAACCCTTTAAAATTCTGTCAGGTTCTGATAACGCTGTAACATCCTCGCGTCGTTCACAGTGATCACTGAACATCCGACGCTGTTCACATTCCTTACATACCCGACCAGGCCTGGTAACGACGCTATATACGAACAACGGTAAGGCACTCTGATGGCTGTTTTACCCACACACAGAATTCAAATCCTGATAACTTATACAGGGTGAATTTCTCCACCGTGTACAAACTCAAGGGACTCTTCGATGATAGGATATGGAACAAAAAAGGTCTAACGAACTTACGTCCGTAAATGCATGGTTTCCATGCTGAAGACTTCATACTCTGTGGCTATCATACTTTGTTACAAAGACTGCAGTCTAATACGCGTTGTACCGCGCAGCCACAGTCACAGTACGCATGGGGAGGTGGTACTGTTCCTCATAGTCATACCCTAGCGCCTTCTCCTACCGTAGTAATTGGTAATGTTGTGTCACTTCTCTTGCTGACTCACTCTGTAGTGGATATGATACAGCGTTGTACACAGTGGTTCTGCGTTCGACTCGAGAGCTTGCCGACATGGTGTTTACATACGGAAAGGCAAACGGTAACGGGCGGCGGGCAGCAAGGTTGCATCGGGAGACCTATCCCAGGCGGCAACAACCACAGCATTCAACGCTGTTTCGCCGCCTGAGACAGGGTGTTTCTCAGGAAGCAGGAAATCATGAACGACGTGCCCGAGATGTTCGGACACTAGACTTAGAGGAAAACGTGATTAACACTGTGGAAGGCGACCGCCGTTTGAGTACCAGGCAGTTGGCCCGCCAGTGCTGGGTAAGCCAGACCACTGTGTGGAACATTCCCCATGACAGTTGTTACTACCCTTATCATTTACTGCGTGTCCAGTGCTTACAAGCGACAGACTTTCCATATAGGGAGCGGTTTTGTCTCTGGTTTCTTCACCGGGCGACCAAAATTCCCGGATTTGTGTCATCCATCATATTCACAGCATAGTATTTACTTTCATAACATTCATCTGTGGGATACTACGCAGAACCCCCTTGGTATGGTGACAGCGAATCATCAGCATCCATGCAGCCGGATGTGTGAGCCAGGATTATTGGCGACGGTATTTTGGGACTAGTCTTCTTTCCACGTCGCCTAACAGGCCGGACCTATAGACGTTTTTTGCGGGTGACTTTGCCTCGCCTGATGGAAGAAGTGCAATTGATGATTCGAAGGTTTATGCTGGTTGTGCTCCAGCCCACATTGTCGTTAACGTCCAGACGCATCTTATTCGTGTCTTTCCTGGCAGATGGGTCGGACGATGGGGTCCAACTGCATGGCCTGCTCGTTCACCGGATCTCAACCCATGCGATTTCTGGTTATGAGGCCATCTCAAAAGTATCGTGTATGCAGAGCCCATTCCAGATGTGGATACACTGGAGCCCCGTATACATGCTGCCTTCGACACTGTTCGGATGCAACCTAGCCGATGTGAATGTGGGAGACAGAATATGCTACGGCGCGTACACACATGCGCTGAGGCACATCGAAATAACTTACAACACATACTGTAACTGTGACTGCATGGTACAGAATTAGACCGCAGTCTCTGTAACAATGTAAGATTGAATAAATAGTCTCTAGCGTGGAATCCATGCATTGCCGGACAAAAAATTCATTAGACCTTCTTCGTTCCCTATCCTCTCATCGATCAATACCTAGACTAGAGCTCATACACGGTGGAAAAAATAACCCTGTATATTGTAACGAAACAGGCTGTATTGGGTCATATGGGGTACCCGATACAGCAGGTTTCGTAGTATGCGATACACGCTGATACAGATGCGAGTAGTGTAGAAGGACACTTATTGAATAAGTTCACTTAGTGCAACAGTGTGAAATAGTTGTAACGAAAATGTTAAACTGTGTCACAGAGCAGTTAATGTATGTTCTTAATCAGGTACAGTAATGTACAGTTAGGATAAGTCATTATCACGTTGCTATGAATTTTGGGACGTTTTGAAGAGGAAGAACAAGTTCTGGAATCAGTGTTAATAGTGTATAAATGTTAGTAACCGTTTTCATTCAATTTCGTAATTATAATTCAATTAGTAAAATTCATTGTTTACCAGAACGCAAATTAACTGTGTTAACCATTAATTTTGGAAAAGCTTAACATTTATGTATCTTTGCAACTGAGGACAACATATTCTTACGGAAATCACCAACTAAAAATCAGTAATTAAACTCATAATTAATGTTTCTGGAACATTCTATATGGAATTTCAGTGCAATGTCCACATATTACGAAAACTAGAGAATATTCCTTTAAACTGGGGACATAAACTGATTCAGAAAGACAATTTGTATCATGTTAAAAGAACGATTCATCAGTTTTTTGTAACACGATTTAAAGATTTTGTTATGTACGTAATTATTCCTCATTTTAGCCTTCAAATGTTGTAAAAAGTCATTTTGAACGTTACCAGCCAAAAATTGTTTCATAAAATCGCATAATTAATTAAATTACGTAAAGATATTCGAGAATGTTCTGGATTGAATAATACGAACTTAATTGTTAACTGTATGTATGTTTCAAAATTGCACTTGTAAAAGATCGTTAATTTCGGAAATATGCATTAATTTCTACTAAAACTCTGTAATCTCAGTTTTGCCGGATTAACTTATTGCTGTTGTTACATCAAACATGAAATAACATAATAATGTCAAAGAACGTAACTGTTAAAAGATGTGTAAATACACCTTGTCAAAAGCCTTTGGGGGCGGAGGGCAGTTGGAGTACCAGCAGGTGTGTTACGGTGCCTGTAAAGTCTTGACAAATAAACAAGTGTTATCAACAGATTAATTGGTGTACGTCTGGTAGTGACCCAAGACTTTCTAAAAAATGTAAAACATGGTACGATCAGCTGTACTATGTTAAACCTGAATTGATGGGATTGCAACGTTAGATTTGGTGAATGGGGTTAGTATGAGAAGTTACGTTAGATTTGACGTTGGAGCTGGGCTTCTGGACCTGGTTAAGTTTTAATAGTCGCCGATGGTATGTACGAAGTACTTTGAAATCCGACCATGTCTTCTGGATGAGTCATCTTTTTTTGTCAGGCAGTGCATACTCGAAATCAACAATACTGTGCGTGGCGGAGGATATTTCTCGTACTATTATCGTTTCCTCCCTTCCCAGTTTCATTCGCACATACTGCGTGGGAAGGAAGACTGCCCCTAAGCCTCCATGTTAGCTCTAATTTCTCTGATTTTTCCGTCGTTGTTATTTCAGAAGGTGTATGTAGGCGGAAGTAATATGTTTCCTGACTTCATGAATCTTGAACTCACAGGGCAAACATTAGTCACTTCCTCAAAAGACCATATTGGTCGATTTGGAGCATTGTAGATGGTGTAAAAGTAG
Organism: Schistocerca piceifrons; assembly: GCF_021461385.2. Classification (NCBI taxonomy): domain Eukaryota; kingdom Metazoa; phylum Arthropoda; class Insecta; order Orthoptera; family Acrididae; genus Schistocerca; species Schistocerca piceifrons. The sequence goes on from NC_060144.1 coordinate 119,168,485, forward strand.
TACCAGCGGTCACTGGGCCCTTCACCGATGTGTGACTGACGGTATTGAAGTTACGTGTACGTACGAGTTACTTGTATGGAATCAGCGCAATTGAATGGGTTGCCTCTGCGACAGTACCTAACGGTGACTGCTGCTGCGTTGCTCATCTACACTGCAATCCATAGGAGCAAGTCATTTGCGACTTTGCCTGATATTGCTCGTACCTTAGGTACTTGGGCCATGCACGGCTCTGTTTAAAAAAGGACAATAGCTCGATGTAGTCACAGGATCGAGCAGCTATTTCGCTGCAAACAATAACCTGTAGCTGTGTTCCTGCAGTCAAATAGTCTAAGCACTGGCTAGAATCGCCAATTAATAAAATACATAGAAATATATAAATGTTTGATGGATAATTTAATAACAAGGATTCTACTCTAACGTCTGTAATAGACGGAGAATTACGTTGAATAATGTTTGTTCAAGAAACGGCATCTCTGATAAATGGGGAGTGGTCATAAGATATTCAGTTAAATTACAGACATAAAATACCCTCGTCGGATGCAGAAAAGTTACGTTGAGAGCGTTACAAGGATGCTAGCAAAATTCCTAAACTAAACAATCATGAAAGATACGCGAAAACTAAGTCCATTTCGTAATTACAATACACGAACATTCACCAGCTCGAAACAGTTCAGAGTTCAACATGATGATTCACAAATTAACACATGCGATGCTAAGAATAGTAACTCATACTCTGTTTATTCTCAGTTCCATAAATCAAGCGGAAATAGAGACCTTTTCTGGAACACCTCAGACCTCGCGAAATATGCAGTCCCTTCAGAAGTTAAAAAATGGTAGCGGCCGTTCACTGCCTACAGTCAAACATCTCCACGATAAAATATCACTCGTTACTCCTCTTTCCAGAACTCGCGTAGAAGTGTCCAGAATCGCTTCCTTGAGCTCTTCATTCGAAAAGTCCCAGTCTTCACTCGACTCCCGTAGTGTTCCGCTCCTGTTGTTTGTCCATGGGCAGAAGGCCGTTCCCACCGGAAATACTGCGCTCTTACGTGCCACAGACATGATTTGACACATCTTGTTCACATCCTGGAGTAAACTAATATCATACAAGAATATTATATCCGGTTACACTCAGAGATCATTCACAGTAATTACAAATAAAAAGTTGTTCATAAAAAATAAGCTAGTATTCTTGCACAAGTGCACTCACATTAAATGAGTACGAATTCTCATAAAATATTATTCAAACAATTATTTCCGCCTTTCCTTTGGCTCTCTTTTCAATTGAGGTGTACGCCGACTCATCGATTCACCACCTCTAAATTAGCACAGTTTTTAACAGCACTTGCAGTCGCCATCTGAATAAAGTTACTGGCAATATAGTAAACTGTTTATGAAATAAACACACAAGTATGACAAAATATGAGATACTGATATTGTGTTCATTTGCTGTGTAAATGTGGAGAACACGATGTTCCAACAAACATTTGCGCAATTAAAAGGATATAAAAGACGTAATTAATCTAGAAATAAAATATCTACAGTTACGTAGCTTTCAGAGACGATGGCTGTAGTGCAATGCTATCGTCTGAGTTATCGTTTGTTGATATCGCATGAAGCGATTAAAAGTTATTAATTCAGAGCTCAATTCTGCAAATGTTTATTCAGAGTGAAATATTAACTTCTGTTGCTCTCCAGACTGAGATTTTCACTTTGCAGCGGAGTGTGCACTGATATGAAACTTCCTGGCAGATTAAAACTATGTGCCGGACCGAGACTCGAACTCGGGACCTTCGCCTTTCGCGGATAAGTGCTCTACCATCTGAGCTACCCAAGCGCGACTCACGTCCCGTCCTCACAGTTTTACTTCTGCCAGTACCTCGCCTCCTACCTTCCAGATTTTACAGAAGCTCTCCTGTGAACCTTGCAGAACTAGCACTCAGATGGTAGAACACTTGCCCGCGAAAGGCAAAGGTCCCAAGTTCGAGTCTCGGTCCGGCACACAGTTTTAATCTGCCAGGAAGTTTCATACCAGCGCACACTCCGCTGCAGAGTGAAAATCTCATTCTGGAAACAGCTCCCAGGCTGTGCCTAAGCCATGTTTCCTCAATATCCTTTCTTTCAGGAGTGCTAGTTCTGCAAGGTTTGAAGGAGAGCTTCCGTAATGTTTGGAAGGTAGGAGACGAGGTACTGGCAGAAGTAAAGCTCTGAGGAGGGCTCGTGAGTCGTGCTGGGGTAGCTCAGATGGCAGAGCACTTGCCCGCGAAAGGCAAAGTTTCCGAGTTTAAGTCTCGGTCCGGCACACAGTTTTAATCTGCCAGGAAGTTTCTGTAGTTCTAAAAGTATTGAAATTATTGTTGTGTCACTGGATGCGCCTCATTTTTCTGGGATCGCCGGTGTACTCAGATTTTCTTTAGTATTTGATGTGAATTATTGTTATAGCTTCTCAAAGAGTAGTGAGAAGCTATCTTTCGGCTTGTGTGGCTCTCCGCCATATGTTGGAGCATTGTCTCCTCCACGAAGGTCGTGCGAATGACAGCCGTCAAAATTCCCCATACTGAGATTTTTCCATGTCCGGCGACTCTGCTAGTCTATGCACCTGGACTCGCTCGTGCCGGTCACATAACCGGCTGATGGAACTGCTCCGGCGCGACCTGAGACCTGGACCCATTAGCATTCAGACGTACAACAAATCCATCTTACCTCGTAACACATGCGGTTGACCACTTTTAAATTGGCATAGTTTTTCAATAGCACTTGCAATCAACATTTGAATAAAGTAACTGGCAAAATAGTAAACTGGGCGGCCAATTAGTTCGCCTAAATACGCGCTCGTTACACCATGGAGACGTGGCAGAAAGGAGTTACCGTATTTGGACATGCCCATGATAACTCCATGAATGAAGTTATCTGAATGTTGGCGTATCAACGCGTTCTGTCGAAAGTGTTTCCAGGGAATGTTGTACCACTCCTACGGAAGTTCCACGGCGTATAAGCAGCCGTCATAAAAAGTTCCCAACCGACAAGAACCGGATACGAATGTCTAGCCTTGTAGGTATAAATATGTTTCAAACCGGACAGGAATTGCCGCTGTCAGTAACCGTAAATCAACCAGTCTCGGAGTGACCACTGGGAAGGGAACTGCGTGCAGCAGACATTCGCAGTTGGGTACCTTCGAAAAGGGCATAGCTCACAGCGGCATATAACGGTGCACGCCTTCAGTGGGCCAGACCTGATAACAATTGCTCAAAAGCGGACTGGAAGCGTTTAGTGTGGTCCAGTGACTCGCTATTGCCGGCCGAAGTGGCCGTGCGGTTCTAGGCGCTGCAGTCTGGAACCGCGAGACCGCTACGGTCGCAGGTTCGAATCCTGCCTCGGGCGTGGATGTGTGTGATGCCCTTAGGTCAGTTAGGTTTAACTAGTTCTAAGTTCTAGGGGACTAATTACCTCAGAAGTTGAGTCCCATAGTGCTCAGAGCCATTTTTGACTCGCTATTTTGCACCGACCGCCCTGTGAGTAGTTTAAGAGGTAATGAGTGGAGGCTGTAGCACTTCTGTGAAGCTCGAAGTGCGCTACCATGGGTTGGGCCGTGACATTCTGGTTGCCGTGGACATAAATGAGGATGTGTATTTCACCATTCTACGTCTGTATGATGAGTGCGCTGTGGACACTCCAGAGATGACGACAGCCATGTTCACAGGGCGGCACATATAAGATCCCGGTTTAACAGCCACTCACGCACCCATTCACAGCTCGACTAGGTCGCTACAACACACGACCCTAAACTCAAAAAAATGGTTCAAATGACTCTGAGCACTATGGGACTTAACATCTGATGTCATCAGTCCCCTAGAACTTAGAACTTCTTAAACCTAACTAACCTAAGGACATCACACACATCCATGCCCGAGGCAGGATTCGAACCTGCGACTGTAGCAGTCGCGCGGTTCCGGACTGAAGCGCCTAGAACCGTTCGGCCACAGCGGCAGGCTCCTAAACTCGAAGAAAATGTTAGAAACTGTTTGCAGCAGCAGGTGAAACTATCAACATTCTCACAGTTTGGCAGTTCTGTGGTACCTAATCACCAGTGAATGACTTCAGTTTGATCTGGCATACTTCGAGAAACTTGTGGAGTGTTCCAACGAATTGAGCCCATTATCGAGGCTAGAGGCAGTACTGTACGATATTAGCGTCATATCTCTTAGAATTAACTAATTTTTTGTCCAGTGCTCTTATTACTAGAAAGTACTACCTACAGTTAACTCTACGGTCAGGCCTAGAAGGCTCCACAAAGCTGTCACCATATGGGGTCACAGGATATCAACATACAGTCGCACATAGTTAGCACTCCACTCTTCCAGTTTTTTAATTTTGATATATACGTTTGTCATTGCGTCAATCGTTGGGGATAATCTGACATATTATTCTTGAAGAATCAAGCGTGACGAGATCGATGAAGTTCCCTGCTACTTTTTATTACAATTTGACGCAACACCACTACGTAACTTTCAGATCCGATGATGACATCGTAGATCTGTCGAAAGTGTTAACAGTAATAAAAATCTGGCAAACTTGGTTCTTCAACAATAACATACCGAGCGAGAAGGTGCAGTGGTTAGCACACTGGACTCGCATTCTGGAGGACGACGGTTCAAACCCGCGTCCGGCTATCCTGATTTCGGTTTTTCTAAATCGCTGCAGCCAAAGTCAGGGATGGTTCCTTTGAAAGGCCACGGCCGACTTCCTTCCCTAATCTGACGGACCGATGACATCGCTGTTTTGTCCCCTTCCCCAAATCAACCAACCAACCAAGAATAATAGGATTTTAATCTTGCCTTTTCCAGACTGGAGACGCTACTTCTCCCTCCATCGACTCCTCAGTGCTGCTGTGACTCAGTTACACCGAAATCCCGTCCGCAGTCCATCATGGACCTATAAGGGAACGAACCCAGGTACTCTGCGCGGTACGCAGACACGCGCTCGTCATTCGGTTACGGAGGTGGACTGCTAAAATGCTGGTGATGACAATTTATTGCACCATCAGGATCCGAAGCAGCAACTTTCGGTGGGAGCACCACTGTATAAGCGCACGTTGGCGATCTAGGATAGAAAGGCATGTATACATGGAATTGAACAGAAAATTCGTCATTGAGACTCATGAATGCGCCATATAAGAAGCGTCTCTCCCAGTGTACAAAGGGCACTAATTACGAAATTTTGTCTACTGCCAAATTATTCGTTTAGTTATATTTATTCAGAGCGGTAGGTAATTTTAGAGGAAGTCAGAAGCAGCTTACACGACACGCGATTTGGAATTTTGACGACTCAATCTCTTCAAGTTGTGACATGAATTTTATGATTTGGTGTTTCATTTACTGTTGGTGATTGTGGTAGCATGCATAAAAAAGGCTCATAGATATAGTGCGAGTGCGACAGTAAATGTGAGCAAATTTCTAGTCTACTCATGTCGTCATTAACCACATTTGATGTCTTCTGTAAAGACCAAACTTTTGAAGAACTGCGCGCGTAATAAGAAGGACGAAGTCATTAGTGGAACGTCACAAGCTGCGATTGGGGAAATATGAAAACAAGACTCGGTCCTGTCCTTTCTACTTCTTTCGGTATTTGCCTTACACAATTTAGAGAAACCAAGGGCAACCTGCATCTGAATGAGTTGACGGAGATGTGAACTCAGTTCTTTCAAAATGCGAGACCAGTATCTTATAATGCGTCAACGTTTTCGTTGTGCACATAAGCACGCTGGCGGAAATAAGCAGGACTTGTGAGTCACTCACCGGGCATGGGAATTATGTCGACGTCAGATTCTCAGCAGAGGCGCTGTCCCTTTATCTGTTATCTGGGGAGATTTCTGCCTAGTATGACGCTCAATTCGTCACAAGCGGTCAGGCGCTTTAAGCTGGATGGGGTTTTTCGACGTCGTATCAATTTGCTTGACAACTAAACAGCTAATATTTTGGATATAACGTGCAGTTTGTGGATAGGCTTATAGTCAACATCATTAATTTAAGAAATTGTCCTTCAAGCAGGATGCAAGCGGTTTCACGAGAGAGGCTAGAAGCTTTCAAAGCATTCGTTAGACCCACATATATTATCTGAGGAAAAGTATCCGAACAGCTATTAGTGGTCAGTAATCTGGGGTGTGTCCCCCTTTCGTGTTTATGACGGCTTGGACTTTGCTGAGGATACTTTCAATTAGGTGCCCTAAAGTCTGAACGAATGGTAGCCCATTCTTCCTCAAGAGCCACAAAGAGAGAAGGTAGTAATGTTGGACCTGGGGGTCTGCAACAAAATCGACATTTTAGCTCATTCCAAAGGTGTTCCATTGTGCTCAGGAATGTTATTGTCCACAAACCATTGCCTCGCGCATGCTGCTTTATGACGTGATGCGTTGTCATGCTGATGCAAAACAGTCATCGTCTCCGAACTGTTCTCCAACAGTACGCTGTAAAATGTGTCTATATCCTTCCACATTTAACACCCGAAGCAGGAAGAAGCTCCCCTACAGCAACACAGCTTCCTCCGTACATCACTGCTGGTACTAGTAGGTTCTCCAGGCATTCGCCAAACCCAAACCCTTCCACAGCATTGCCGCAGGTTATAGCGTGACTCGTCACCTCACATCACTCGTTTCCAATCACCCACTGTCGAGTGATGTCGCTCTGTTTACACCACCTCAAGCGTCGCTTAGCACTACCTACAGAAATGTCTGGCCTACGAGGAGGAACTGATAGACCATTCTGCCCCATAATTTTTAACTTATTGCTCACAGTTATTATGCTAACTAGACTTGTGGTAGCACTTTGAAACTCGCGGGTAATTCCATCCGCTGATGTCAATAATCTTCTGACAACCACCGTCCACAATAGTCTACGTTTCCCGTCCGTCAGCACGTGACGTCTGCTTAGACTTGTTTTAGCTGTGGTTGTTCTTCCTCACTTCAAATCGCCTCATCAATAGTCGACTTCGGCATCTTTGGAAGGTTTCAAATGTCCCTGGTGGTCTCGTTACTCAGGTGACATTCGGTGACTAGTCTACGTCCGAGATCACTGACCTGACCGACCGATTCTGCTGTTACTGCCGATAACACAGTATTCTGCGCCTCCTTTTATACTGGCCGGACCACCCCTCCTGACATCTAGTTTCTGGACATCTTTAACCAGATAGTGTAAATTGACAACTCTGGCCGGCCGCTGTGATCGAGCGGTTCTAGGCGCTTCAGTCCGGAACCACGCGGCTGCTATGGTCGCTTGTCCGAATCCTGCCTCGGGCATGGATGTGTGTGATGTCCTTAGGTTGGTTAGGTTTAAGTAGTTCTAAGTCTAGGGGACTGATGACCTCAGATGTTAAGTCCCATAGTGCTTAGAGCCATTTGAACTTTTTGACAACTCTCGCCCAACCAGACTGAAGCACAGAAACCACTTAAATGGCAGAGCTGGAGATTCTGTGTGACATAGTACATGTCGTCTGTTTCGCATTTTTTTCGCTGGATCACTCGGGGGACTGATTTTCCATTAACGAAAATATACGCCATTCGAAGCTGTCAATATTGTAACTCGATGCACTCGGACGCTGTTTTCAGTTTGTAAAATATCAGGTTACTACAGCTAAGTGCATTTGTACATTGCAAGTTAATTTTCCGTACCTTTTAGCAGTAATACAGTCACTGTTAAATGTGTTACAAATTGTTGGCACGCTCGCATGACGTTAGTTCATTTTTAGCAGCCTGAATTTACTCGCAATTCACTATGCCGGCAAGCTTCTTCCGTTTATCAGTCGCACAGCACACAACAGAGAGGATAATTTTCATGCTTGTGACACTGAAACTTTTAATCGTCTTCCATATCACGGAGAGCACATTCGTTGGTTCTGCAGTACAGAGACTGTGCAGTTTCTGATAATACCGTCAACCACGTATGAGGAATATTCAGAAAGCAAAGACTGTTCGGTCACAGCAGAAACATTCTGTTTTGAAAAATCTTTTACTGGTGGTTTTAGTTTCATTTCACCATTCACTTCTACACAATTTTCGTTAACATTGCACTAACTTTAATCCATCTAAATTGTCGCTGTCCGCTGGGAAGAATAACGGTTCACAACGGCAGTCTGGTTTTCCTCTCCTTGAAACTGTTCTCTACCGATCCTTTATTTCAGATGATGTGATGATGTGTGAAATCTTATAGGACTTAAGTGGTAAGGTCATCAGTCCCTAAGCTTACACACTACTTAACCTAAATTATCCTAAGGACAAACACACACACCCATGCCCGAGGGAGGACTCGAACCTCCGCCGGGACCAGCCGCACAGTCGATGACTGCAGCGCTCCAGACCGCTCGGCTAATCCCGCGCGGCTTATTTCAGATGATCGTTGAGTACGTGTTAGGGAGTGTCGGGCGGTTGGTCGAATAGTTCCCGGCGGAAATAGTGGCTATTATCTTTGGCACGCTCCGAGGCTTGTTCCGTTTTTGATAGTTCCTCATTTCTCCACTAAAGGCCTGTTGGGCCTATCACAGCTTCACCAGACGCTCGATCTCTGATAGTTTCCGGGGTTCCAGCTACCGTAGCACTCACGGGCCACAGCGTCCCGTCGTACTTAGCCCCTACGGGCAGCATCCTAGTTCATGTCATTACTCGTCAACCACGACTTGGGCGAGATCTTGGGCTTCAGTGAGTGAGCGGAATGATATCGAACAATGAAAGAGGGTGATGGATGAACCGTATTATCTAACAATTCTGTTGCATCCTGTAGAAATCTGCGGCACGAAGAAAAGGAGAAAAATGTGTGATCAAGTTTATCGAATCTTGTTAGAAGTAAAATAGGTTGTAACAAAAATGTAACGGATGAGAAATGAGAGTTTTATGGAGATAATACATGTAGAAATCCTGCGACAGAAGATTGAGGAGAAAAAATGAAAATGGCGTGGACATGTGAACAGAATAGATGAGATACCAAGAGTGATGTACAAGCTGAAGATGGAGATCAAGATACAAAGATTAAGACGAAGGAAAAGTGGCTAAAAGGAGCAGCAGAAGGCAGAGAGAAGAAAACCAAAAGAGCGCCCTTTTCATCACAGTAAACGGTAGCCAAGTTTTTTCGACTCAAGTAAAGAGGACAGTACAGACAGAAAAAAGATAATTTAAAGTTGAAAAAAAACAAAATGAGTTTTTGTTCTATCGGTATTTTTTTTTTAAATCGAATGGTTTTCGGGTTATTAGACTATGTTCAGGAAACTACACTCCCGGAAATTGAAATAAGAACACCGTGAATTCATTGTCCCAGGAAGTGGAAACTCTATTGACACATTCCTGGGGTCAGATACATCACATGATCACACTGACAGAACCACAGGCACATAGACACAGGCAACAGAGCATGCACTATGTCGGCACTAGTACAGTGTATATCCACCTTTCGCAGCAATGCAGGCTGCTATTCTCCCATGGAGACGATCGTAGAGATGCTGGATGTAGTCCTGTGGAACGGCTTGCCATGCCATTTCCACCTGGCGCCTCAGTTGGACCGCGTGAGACGACGCTTCATCCAGTCCCAAACATGCTCAATGGGGGACAGATCCGGAGATCTTGCTGGCCAGGGTAGTTGACTTACACCTTCTAGAGCACGTTGGGTGGCACGGGATACATGCGGACGTGCATTGTCCTGTTGGAACCAAGTTCCCTTGCCGGTCTAGGAATGGTAGAACGATGGGTTCGATGACGGTTTGGATGTACCGTGCACTATTCAGTGTCCCCTCGACGATCACCAGTGGTGTACGGCCAGTGTAGGAGATCGCTCCCCACACCATGATGCCGGGTGTTGGCCCTGTGTGCCTCGGTCGTATGCAGTCCTGATTGTGGCGCTCACCTGCACGGCGCCAAACACGCATACGACCATCATTGGCACCAAGGCAGAAGCGACTCTCATCGCTGAAGACGACACGTCTCCATTCGTCCCTCCATTCACGCCTGTCGCGACACCACTGGAGGCGGGCTGCACGATGTTGGGGCGTGAGCGGAAGACGGCCTAACGGTGTGCGGGACCGTGGCCCAGCTTCATGGAGACGGTTGCGAATGGTCCTCGCCGATACCCCAGGAGCAACAGTGTCCCTAATTTGCTGGGAAGTGGCGGTGCGGTCCCCTACGGCACTGCGTAGGATCCTACGGTCTTGGCGTGCATCCGTGCGTCGCTGCGGTCCGGTCCCAGGTCGACGGGCACGTGCACCTTCCGCCGACCACTGGCGACAACATCGATGTACTGTGGAGACCTCACGCCCCACGTGTTGAGCAATTCGGCGGTACTTCCACCCGGCCTCCCGCATGCCCGCTATACGCCCTCGCTCAAAGTCCGTCTACTGCACATACGGTTCACGTTCACGCTGTCGCGGCATGCTACCAGTGTTAAAGACTGCGATGGAGCTCCGTATGCCACGGCAAACTGGCTGACACTGACGGCGGCGGTGCACAAATGCTGCGCAGCTAGCGCCATTCGACGGCCAACACCGCGGTTCCTGGTGTGTCCGCTGTGCCGTGCGTGTGATCATTGCTTGTACAGCCCTCTCGCAGTGTCCGGAGCAAGTATGGTGGGTCTGACACACCGGTGTCAATGTGTTCTTTTTTCCATTTCCAGGAGTGTAGTATGTTGAAACTATTAATAGTTACGGAACTGGGTCGACAGGGATCTTTTTGGTTGCACTTGGCTACGTAAAGACGGCTTTGAGGTTTTGGAATATCAAAATTCTACGCGTCATTATTATGAAAATGAAGGTTACTGCTACGCTGAATCCGAAGGTTATTAAAGAGGAAGTTTAGTAAGTGAGAATTTCAGATAAGAACTGTGATCTGTGTTGACTAAGTGCTGCAGTGTATCGAACTGTGATTTTTTCCTTCAGGGCTGTATTACGGAGAGTGTCATTTTAAGCAATAGGCTGAAGTTTAAAACAGGCAGAAGTTGAACGACAGCAGGAGACATTCATGCATTTTAAACGGTATGCGTGTGGAATGAAATAAATATACACGCTCTGATAAAATAACTAAGGAACAGGCATACACTCTTGACCTTATTACTTGTGTTTTGCACTAGTTGGACATCAAATTCCCATCCTGGCACCATTACGTGAATGTTGAGACTTTCAGCATGTCGCAAACTGCCGAACGGTGGACTCTTAGCGCAAATCCCATTACACTGAATTTTAGTCTGCTGTTTATGGTTGTCAAACACATTACCAAGAGCGTCCATTTTGTCTTGGCGTAGCAGCGGTCGCAGATTTTATTGCATCTTCGGCGAGGCAACGCCATTGCAAGGCATGTCCAAGAAAGTTAGGGTATGTCTTCTCTGACACATCTCTCGTCTTTGACGAAACTCACTTTCAGAGGCGGCAAGAAAAGACATCACAGATTACGAGAAATTTGTACGTCAGTGTCTATTTATGAGAATGAACTAAACAGATCTGAGAGCAAAGTCATAATTAAAGCTATTAAAAGAGTAAAAACGTTGTCACTTTCGAGAGTTAATTCTTTTGTAATCAAACATAAAAAATAGCTCATCTACTGTGGGAGTTTATGTGATGTAAAAGTACAATATACAGAGAGCGATGTATTTGATTGACAGCCTGGCAACAGTATTCGACAAGTCATTCTAACTGAATAGTGTTAAGTATCATTTATTATTTCACACGGACAGCTAAAACAGAGCAGGAAACGGTTAGTGTTTATTAAGCAGTTTGGAACTGCTAGATATTGAATGTCATACAAAATTACAAGTTGCAGTCGTCTGCTGTCAAGGGCCAGTGTCGATATTACATCTTAGTTGCCTAATACCTTGCATCACTAATCTTTATTCATACGTTACTTTCAAACAGTTGCCTGTTCTTTGAATATCTTATTATGTACTATGACAGAGAGAGCGTAGTTGAGTGTGTGCTAGTTACGCGTACCTCTGACAGATAAGAAGTGGATCTAGCATTCTGTAGGAAATCCGTTTAGCGGGGGACAACAGCTTTTCTGACAGTCGCTAATATACTCTTCTGTAAGATTAATTTTATGTTACAAGAACCGGCTTTATTTCAACAGAAAAAAATCTATCCATATAGCACGAACATAGGAACAAAATAGGAGAGTTATAGCGGAATAAAGTGCAAACCTTATCACGCAACCGTTCGTTATACCTTGCATTTTCCCGATCTGACACCGTTTCGCTCCTGCGGCGTATTCCGTTGTTGTAGCTTAAGGCGAGTTGCCGACTCGCTGGACGCCTGAGTACGGTGTGTCAGACGCGACTTTTTTTTCCCTCGACCACATCCGACTCTGATTCTTTATCTGCATCCGGGAATGGCTTTCGCTGCAGCCTTTCCATAAGCAGCACTAGAATTATCAGCTGTCTCCGACGCCATGAGTCAGCTGTAAAGCAACCGAAATATTAGCAGAATAGTAGTCCAAAAGTGACAGGAAGAAGATTGTATTGGTAACAACTTGTGGTTTTTACGAGCAGACAGCAGGGCAAACTGAGTGCTACTCACTCACGGCTAAGCCCTCGTAGACAGAGACTGAGGTGAGCGCAGAGATCGAGACGTTGTTCTCGCTTTTGAGAGGAGAAGGGTTCAGTTCTGCATCAGGCCATCCAGATTTACGTTTTCTGTGGTTTCCCTAAATCAGGGCAAAGTAAATCCTGGTATAGCTCTTTTGAAGAAGACGTGGTTGATATGTCTCATCTTTTTTCACTCTGAGCTTGCGCTCTGCCTTCGTCTTTGTAATCTTAATGTTATTTTATTTCTGAGAGTAATGCACCATAGAACTGTTTCGCATCCATATTACCTCAAAATGTGTAACTGGGAACTGCAAGATAACTTTAATTTCGTCTTTGGGGCAAAAAATACCTATGACAGTTTGGAATATCAAAAGTGAAAGAATACTAATTTCAAACCTTCCCACTAGCGTGATGGTTCAGTTGTCCTGTGATAGCAGCAGCAGGAGACCGCTCCAAAGTGGCGTCTGACATCAAGATTCGTATAAAACATTGAAAACAAAGAAAGGAAACAATACGAACGAATATTTGAAGGAAATAATTTGGTTGGAAAAGTTGAAAATGTTGAAAGAACAAAAGTTTTCAATTTGAACGTCATTGTAATTTTTTTTAAGGAAAAGCAAATAGATAGTTTGAAAATACGAAGCACGAATTGTTACCAATATTGCATTGGCCACCGCGCCATTCGGTTCAGTGAGCGGACGCATGGGTATTATATACTGTAGGACTGATAGTTTCGGAGCGTTTTTCTCGTAAATGGCTGACCATCTGGCCGTATGGCTGGGGCATTGTAACTCTATGGGGTAGTGCTGCAAACACGCGCCGTCCCACTCTAGACTTCATTTCCCAGCCCTGGCACTCCCCTTGTGAGTGCACCCCACTCGCCAACAGCACTCGGCAGACCCGGGTCACACATCCAAGCGCTAGCCAAGCCCGACAGCGCTGAACTTCGGTGCTCTGACGGGAACCGGCTTTATCACTGCGGCAAAGCTACTAATAATAATAATAACAATAATAATAAGAAGAATAGTAATAATAAAAACGCGATCTGAGGCGGTTTTTTCTTTACACTATAAACAGCTACTCACATCTGTGCAGCGGTGCGCCAGTGAGAGCGGGGGTAGGGAGGTGCTTGACTGGTTAATATCTATACCCTCTGTATCGTGCGCTGATTGAGTAAAGAATGTCGTCCGCACACGTTTAGTAGCTAAATCACACGCTGCTTGGCTGATTTACTGACCTACCGTGAACCACCCTTTAGGCTAAGTGAGGATGACGGGACGGAGTACAGGGTCTTGGCAGCCGAATGCCTGCAGCTCTGTTATTGTTTTTTTAGTTCCGCTGTACGTGCCGGCCCGGCAGCGAGGGCAGCGCCGACTGTCAGCAGAGCGGTCACAGGTCATCCTATTCCTGGCGCCGCCGCTCGCCGGCACGCAGCGTGCATTAATGATGGCCGCCACAGCCACGGACACGTCTCTGACACACGGAAAATCTGCCTCTGGCCCAGCGTGCCGCCTATGTCGAGGGCATTTGTGTACTGTGTTGAAGAACCTACGAGGAACAATAATAACGCAATATGCAGCTGAGATTAAAACCGGAGGAATGAAGTCTCCTTCTTTTACTGTTCAACCCGTGTATTTAAGAAGCGATGAAGGAAATTTGGTAAGTGGATTAAAATTCGGACTGAAAGGATATGACCTTTAAGATATGCTGTTTCCGTTCCTATTCTCAGTGTAAGCGAAGAGGAATTACAAGGCCAATTAAATGGAATGTACAGTTTAATGAGTGCACAATATGACTTGAGAGTAAATCGAAGAAAGACGACAGAAATTAGGAGTAGCAAAGGTGAGAGTAGCGGTAAACTTAACGTCAAAATTGGTGATTACATAGTAGGCATAGTGGCGGAAATCTGCGAATTTGGAAGCAAAAATAAAAAATGGCGGACGAAGCAAGGAGCACTTAAAAAGCAAACTAGCATAGTCGAAGAACTGGCTGAAGTGGCCGAGCGGTTCTAGACGCTACGGTCGCCGGTTCGAATCCTGCCTCGGGCATGGATGTGTGTGAAGTCCTTAGGTTAGTTAGGTTTAAGTAGTTCTAAGTTCTAGCCGACTGATGATCTCAGATGTTAAGTCCCATAGGGCTCAGAGCCATTTTTTCTAGGGACTGATGACCTCAGATGTTAAGTCCCATAGTGCTCAGAGCCATTTGAACCATAGACGAAGAGGGCATCCTTGACCAAAGGAAATAAACTTGTGTCAAACATCGCCCCTAAACTGGAGAAGAAATTTCTGAGAATGTACGTTACGAGCACGGTATTGTATGGTAGCGCCTCATGGGTGTGGGAGAATGGGAAGTGAAAAGAATCAGCGTCTGAGATGAGGGTCTGTAGAAGAATGTTGAAAATCACGTAGACTGGTAAAATAAGAAATAAAGTTCTCCGCAGAATCGACGAGGAGAGAAACATCGACAAGAGAAAGGGACAGTATGATAGGACATGTATTAAGACATCAGGGAGTAACTTCCATGGTACAGAAGGAGCTGGAGACAGCAAAAACTGTACGAGGAGACATACGAATATAAATGGGCGTGTTGTTGAGGAACATATTGATAGGCACCAATGTCCGCAAACGCCATCGAACGAGGCTACAGAGTGTATAAGTTTCAGGGGCCACCACCCAATCCCAGACAGTCTTTCCGGTTGCAAACCTGAGTTGCTGCGTTGACGTAATGCAGCCCAAATTCCTCGCAATAGACCCGACGGCGTTCAGGACGTCAGACTGCGTCCAAGCGCCCATTCTCATGTTGCTATAAGTGTGCAAGAGTTCGCGCAGTTGCGCAGATTGCCTAACTGGCCACCCTTACTCTGCTGCAGCTGCATGCGGCACCGAACCAAAGGCAAGTTGTGCGTGAAAGAGCATACGATGATACGCGAATGTTACCGATCGAAGCCGAAGCGTTCACTCACAGCTGTGCTTTCAAGCGAGGAAGACTTCTCAAGCCATGCACTTCATAGTTTCCGCTGCCCGCTGACGAACTAATTTCGAGAAGAATGCTTCAAATGGCTCTAAGCACTATGGGACTTAGCATCTGAGGTTCAAATGGCTCTGAGCACTATGGGACTTAATATCTGAGGTCATCAGTCCCCTAGAACTTAGACCTAGTTAAACCTAACTAACCTAAGGACATCACACACATCCATGCCCGAGGCAGGATTCGAACCTGCGACTGTAGCGGTCACGCGGTTCCAGACTGAAGACCCTACAACCGCTCGGCCACAGCGGCCGGCTCGAGAAGAATGAACATAGAATGTGATATTTGCTGTGAAGACCCCGTGACTGTTTTAAATAAATAATACGAACTGAAGCCCGTGTCTCTTTGACATCAGAAGTAAACATTACCTCAACAGCAACGAAGGTGATAAAGCATTAAATGAAATATGCTGAAAAATTAAAAAAAAAATATGTTACGTTACATTTAATTATACTTTCGGTTGCTAAAGAAATTATGTCTATTTACACCGAAGGTTAGAACGTCACCGTCCGATATTATTTCTTGACGCATGCTTATTAGTGAGGCAAAATTCGGTACACTGCGGGTTGTACCAATAAAGCTATAGTGTGCAATACAGAACCATGCTTCTCTGCAACTTCGCTGGCATGACCAACAGAGTATTGAATCTAGGCTCATTAATGAGAATGTATCAAGATATATTATCAGACAACGGCATTCTAGCCTACAGCGTACGCAGATACAGAGTCATTACAATGCGTGATCTGAAGACGAGTTTTAGCAGCCGAAACTACAATCGGCCGCTGGAGTGGCCGAGCGGTTCTAGGCCCTACAGTCTCGAACCGCGCGACCGCTACGGTCGCAGGTTCGAATCGGGCATGGATGTGTGTTAGTTAGATTTAAGTAGTTCTACGTTCTAGGGGACTGATGACCTTAGAAGTTAAGTCCCATAGTGCTCAGAGCCATTTGAACCATTTTTTTGAAACTACAATCAAATACAACGTAACATATTTTTGCGATCAAGACAATTAAAAGATTGTCTAATTTTTTAAAAAAAGAACATCTAAACATACATAATTTCGCTTTCCTATATCACCTGCTAATGTCAAATGTTACTAAATGTGCTCAACGTTCAGTGTAGGCTGCAGACAATAGTCGAGGAAAGTAAAAGGAAAATAAACACTATGTGTTCACAGTAATGCTAAAAATAGACATGGCACTCAGACCTCGAAGAGAAGTGATGATAGTAAGTTGGTTTTCTTTTTGCTTACCATAAGTATAATTTCCCGAATGACTTACCTGTGGCATAGAATGTTAGAGTACCCGATAACTTCTCAGTAGAAGTGGTCCCACAGATTACCAATTAGATTTAAATGAGGGGAGTTTAGTGGCCACGGGAGTACGGTAGCCTTATCCTGCTGCGCTTCGAACCATGCACGCACATTGCGAGCTCTGTGAGACGTTGCATTGTCCTGCTGGTAGATGCCATCAAATGGTTCAAATGGCTCTGAGGACTATGGGACTTAACATCTGAGGTCATCAGTCCCCTAGAACTTAGAACTACTTAAACCTAACTAACCTAAGGACGTTACACACATCCATGCCCGAGGCAGGATTCGAACCTGCGACCGTAGTAGCAGCGCGGTTCCGGACTGAAGCGCCTAGAACCGCTCGGCCACAGCGGCCGGCGAGGTGCCATAGTGCCGAGGAACACCATATTGCATGCAGGGATGGACAGATGGTTCAAATGGCTCTGAGCACTACGGGACTTAACATCTGAGGTCATCAGTCCCCTAGACTTCGAACTACTTAAACCTAACTAATCTAAGGACATCACACACATCGATGCCCGTGGCAGGATTAGAACCTGCGACCGTAGCAGCAGCGCGGTTCCGGACTGAAGCGCCTAGAACCACTAGGTCACAGCGGCCGGCAGGCATTCTGCGTCCTCGTGTATTGTCTCTCATGCAATAGAATCCTGGTGCGATTTACCAAAAAGATAAAGCTCGTCCTCACATGGCAAATCTCGCTATGAGCTGCCTGCCTGATGGTGAGCTATCCATGTGGCTTGCAAGATTTGTCCACATTAGAATATGGGTGAGACCAGCTCGGGCATCAACACCGTCCCAGTGGCAGTATCCAGGATATCAGGAACCAGTTACGTCTGTTGTGGGCCGGCTTGCCTCAGGAAAGGATACTACGGCTTTATGATACTCTTGCAAACCGAATCAGTGCATGAATCCAGGCCAGGGGCTGTGCAATGTCATACTGGTAAGTGGGTTCAAAATCCAAAGTTGTTTGTAAATTTGAATCGATTTTGTCAGCGCGGAAATAACATCGCATACACTCTCAACCCGTGAAGTTTATTTCGTTTCCGTCACCCACTCCGGGTGCTTCACTTTTTTTTTGCTAGGTGGTGTTCGATCACGAGAATGGTAGAAACGGGCGGCCTTTTACGACGACTAAATAAATAAAAAGTTCCAATGGGAACTTTCCTCCGGTACATTGCTGATGTTATTATTTTAATTGCCCAGTGCAATTGACTGCGGTTCATTTAACGTAATGACACGTTCCATGATGTTTCCTTGATCCTTGGAATAGAAATTAAGAAAAGGTCAATGGTTGAAGACGTCAGCAAAGTATATATCCTGAGTGCTCACAATGGTCCACACGCGGAATGCTGTGCCGTGCGTGTTCCAAGTGGTTCTTACGACTGATAAACGGTGGATACATTAATTTCAACCTGTGCTCTGTGCTCACTCAGAGGCATTTATTGCCCCATCAGCGGGAAATGCAAGATACAAGTCTCTTCCCATTCGCAGCTCGTGATATTTGTCGGATACCGGAAAGCAACAAATCACCGCAGGCAGATATTATGAATATATACTACGTAAATCTCACAAGTAACAGATAAAACAGCGATTTCATTTGCCTAGATACAAAATAGCTTTTTTAACGTAATGATCTCAGCCATGTACATTGATAAGCCAGAGCATTATGACCACCGACATAATATCGATATAAATCCGTCCGGGTGATAGCAGCGTCACCTGGCGAAGAATGACTGCTAGTCAGACACAAGTACGATGCATATACACTGAAGAGCAAAAGAAACTGGTACACCTGCCTAATATCGTGCACAGACCCCGCGAGCACGCAGAAGTGCCGCAACACGGCGTGGCATGGACTCGTGATGTAGTGCTGGAGGGAACTGACACCATGAATCCTACAGGGCTGTCCATAAATCCGTGAGAGTAAGAGGGGTACGGATCTCATTTGAAAAGCACGTTGCAAGATATACCAGATATGCGTAATAACGTTATGTCTGGAAAGTTTGGCGGCCAGCGGAAGTGTTTAAACGCAAAAGAGTGTTTCTGGAGCCATTCTGTAGCAATTCTGGGTATGTGGGGCGTCGCATTAACCTGCTGGAATTACTCAGATTTGTGGGAATGCACAATGGACATGAATGGAAGTACGTAATCAGATAAGATGTTTAAGTACGTGCCACCTATCGGAGCCGTATTTAGACGTATCAGGGGTCCAACTGTACACGGCACACACAATTACTGAGCCTCCACCAGCTTGAACAGTCCCCTGCTGACAATGGATTCACGAGGTTGTCTCCATACCCGTACACGTCCATCCGCTCGATACAATTTGAAACGAGACTCGTCCGACCAGACAATATCTTTACAGTCGTAAACAGTCCAATGTCGGTGTTTACGGGCCAAGCGAGGCGTAAAACTTTCTGTGGTACTGTCATCAAGGGGAAACAAGTGGGCCTTCGGCTCCGAAAGCCCATATCGATGACGTTTCGTAGAATGGTTTGGACGCTGACACTTGTTAATGGCCCAGGATTGAACTCTGCACCAATTTGCGGAAGCATTGCGCTTCTGTCACGCTGAACGATTCTATTCAGTCGTCGTTAGTCCCGTTGTTGCAGGATCTTTTTCCGGCCGCAGCGATGTCGGAGCCAGGATGTTTTACCGGATTCCTGATATTCACAGTACACTCGTGATGTGGTCTTACGGGAAAATCCCCACTTCTTTGCTACCTCGGAGATGCTGTGTCCCATAGCTTGTGCGCCGACTATAGCACCACGTTCAGTTTCACTTAAATCTTGATAACCTGCCATTGTTGCAGCAGTAACCGATCTAACAACTGCACCAGACACTTGTTGTCTTATATAGGCGTTGCTGACCGCAGTGCCGCATTATGCCTGTTTACGTATCTCTGTATTTGAATAAACATGCATATACCAGTTTCTCTGGCGCCTCAGTGAAGTTACAGTGAGTGTGCCGTCCGTGTGTGGAATGTGGAAGGTTCAAAAAATGGTTCAAATGGCTCTGAGCACTATGGGACTTAACATCTGTGGTCATCAGTCCCCTAGAACTACTTAAACCTAACCAACCTAAGGACATCACACACATCCATGCCCGAGGCAGGATTTGAACCTGCGACCGTAGCGGTCACGCAGTTCCAGACTGAAGCGCCTAGAACCGCACGGCCACACCGGCCGGCGGAATGTGGAAGGCGCGCGAGGATATCGAGGATAGATTGTAATGGCCTGGAGGCTCCGCACGGATTATTGGGTGTTTGATGAGTGCTGTGGTGAGTGTTTTCAACACACGGCGAAACCGAGGTGAAACCACGTCGAGACGTCGTAGGTTGGGCGTCCACCCCTCATTACAGATGTCGGACGTCGTAGGCCGGGTAGACTGCTAAAACAGGACAGGCGGGAACTCTGGCGGAATTGCTTATAACGTCAAAATTGAATGCTGGACAGAGTACAAAAATGTCTGACACACTCTCCATCCAACACTCCTAAAGGTGTGTCTCCACAGCCGACGACACATACGTGTGCCAATGTTAACATCACGACATCGGCAACTACGACTGAAATGGGCACGTGACATTCGGCACTCGACGTTGGCGCAGTGGCAGAGCGTTGCATGGTCTGATAAATCCCAATACCTTCTTCGTCATACCGATGGGTGGGCGCGAATCCGTCGTCTTCCAGGGGAACAGCTCCTTGACACCTGGACTGCAGGACGGAAACAAGCTGGCGGCGCCTCCATTATGCTCTTGGGAACATTCAAGTGGAGATCTATGGGTCAAGTGGAACTTTTACAAGGCACCATAACGGCCAAGGAGCATCGATCACTGGTTGCACACTACTTCATGACGATCGGTTTCCCGACAGCAGCAGTTGGCATTTTTCAACAAGATAATGCGCCATGTCACAAGGCCAGGAGTGTGAAGGAGTGGTTCGAGGAACACAGTGGTGACTTCCTATTGACATACTGGCCCCCCAACTCGCCAGATCTGAATCCGATTGAAGACATCTGGGAATGGATTGAACGAGGCGTCAGAGCTCATTGCCCTCCTCCCCGGAATTCAGGAAAATTAGGTCTATTAGGTAGGTGGTTATAATATTCTGGCTGATCAGTGTATCTGACCCTGTAATGGTCGAGAGTTGTGGAAATGCACTTTGAAATACTATCTAATTCACCCTATTCCACAAATTTTGTCGAGTGGTGCCAAAGCACAGTAAAACGTATTAAAACTAAAAATGAGACGATTTCGGAAAAAGAAGAAAATTTCTTTTAAAAAATTACAGACTTTGAAACGTATCGTGTTGGATATGATCTCTACTGGCACGTTGAGTCTGTAAATCTCATATGCGGGTTTCCACCCTTACGATTCGTAGCAATGTCAGTGAAAACAAAAATGGACGTAACTTGCTGCATTTTAAGTTCTTCTCAAAAATTCATCTCACTAACTCCACATTAAAACATGTACCCACTTCTTCTTTTGTCACACTCTAGAGAGTTTAATGTCAAAAAACCCACGAACAGAATGGCTTTTCCGTATGTCGCTACAGCAGTCGATTTCATTTTCGTGCGTTAGCTTCATGTAATGCGTTGACCGATCTGTTCCTCATTACTACTAAGAAGGGCGTAAAGCAAGGCTAATGGACCATATTTCTCTGTCTGCATCGTAAAGAGGATGTGAGACAAAGTCGTGAGGAACTCAACGAATATGCTGCAAAAAACTAGGAAAACAAATTCGCTTAGAAACATTCACAGGAACGGAGGGGACGTAATTTTTTTAAAGACTGCTCATTTCAACGTTCGCCAGCGTAAGTAACCTAGAGAGGACCACTTCTCGGTGCTCGTAAACGGTCCAGCGATGCAGTTCCTCCTCCTCCACCGCTGCTCCACCGAGCGTGTAGCGTGTCGGAGGTTCTCCGCCATTCCACGGCCAACACTGCGATCTCACGAAGTGCCTGAAGCTACGACACCGCTAGCAAACTCAGCTCTCCCATTGCGTTCATCAAACCGCAGACAGTGTTAATCCTTCTGTTATACGTTTTTGGTCATTGGAATACACTACTAGCCATTAAAATTGCTACACCACGAAGATGACGTGTTACAGACGCGAAATTTAACCGACAGGAAGAAGATGCTGTGATATGCAAATGATTGTTTTTCAGAGCATTCACACAAGGTTGGCACCGGTGGCGACACCTACAACGTGCTGACATGAGGAAAGTTTCCAATCGATTTCTCATACACAAACAGCAGTTGACCGGCGTTGCCTGGTGAAACGTTGTTGTGATGCCTCGTATAAGAATGAGAAATGCGTACCATCACGTTTCTGACTTTGATAAAGGTCGGATTGTAGCCTGTCGCGATTGCGGTTTATCGTGTCGCGAAATTGCTGCTCGCGTTGGTCGAGATCCAAGGACAATTAGCAGAATATGGAATCGGTGGGTTCAGGAGGGTAATACGGAACGCCGTGCTGGATCCCAAAGGCCTCGTATCACTAGCAGTCGAGATGATAGGCATCTTATCCGCATGGATGTAACGGATCGCGCAGCCACGTCTCGATCCCTGAGTCAACAGATGGGGACGTTTGCAAGACAACAACAATCTGCACGATCAGTTCGACGACATTTGCAGCAGCAAGGACTATCAGCTCGGAGACCATGGCTGCGGTTACCCTTGACGCTGCATCACAGACAGGAGCGCCTGCGATGGTGTACTCAGCGACGAACCTGGGTACACGAATGGCAAAACGTCATGAATCCAGGTTCTGTTTACAGCATCATGATGGTCGCATCCATGTTTGGTGACATCGCGGTGAACGCACATTGAAAGTGTGTATTCGTCATCGCCATACTGGCGTATCACCTGGCGTGATGGTATGGGGTGCCATTGATTACAACTCTCGGTCACCTCTTGTTCGCACTGACGGTACTTTGAACAGTGGACGTTACATTTCAGATGTGTTACGACCCATGGCCTTACCCTGGATTCGATCCCTACGAAATCCTACATTTCAAGGATAATGCACGACCGCATGTTGTAGGTCCTGTACGGGCCTTTCTGGGTACAGAAAATGTTCGACTGCTGCTGCCCTGGTCAGCACATTCTCCAGATCTCTCTCCATTTGAAAAAGTCTGGTCAATGGTGGCCGAGCAACTGGCTCGTCACAATACGCCAGTCACTACTCTTTATGAACTGTGGTATCGTGTTGAAGCTGCATGGGCAGCTGTACCTGTACACGCCATCCAAGCTCTGACTGGATCATTGCCCAGGCGTATCAAGGCCGTTATAACGGCTAGAGCTGGTTGTTCTGGGTACTGATTCCTCAGGATCTATGTACTCAAATTGCGTGAAAATTGTATCACATGGCAGTTCTGGTATATTTTTCCAATGAATACCCGTTTATCATCTGCATTTCTTCTTAGTGTAGCAATTTTAATGGCCGGTAGTGTAGTAACACTAGGAACGAAATTTTGCTTATTGTGCGTGTACAGTATAGTAAGAAGAATGCGTGACTAAAGTTGTAGGTGATTCGGGGTTATACACGATGCACAGGCCTGCCACCTCTCGCATGAACAATTACTGTACCCTGGATGGGAATCGCGTGAACTGAGCTGGGATGACTGATGCAGATACGTCATTTTATGCTGTATGCCAGAGTCCGTCACTCTAATGGCCGGCGAATGTGGCGTACGTCTCTTGGCAAACCCATGACGAGATGTTTTCACTGGGTGAGATGTCTGGAAAACGTACTGACCAAGTCAACAGCATAACACCCTCTTCATCGAGGTAGGTCAGGATAGCACAGAGAGCATGAGTTCTTGCATTATCTTGTTGAAAGAGAACGTACACTTGTAGTGGAAGTGCAAACAGCTGTGTGCGCGCATAATTTGTGGACACATACTCCGAGGACGCGTCCGCCTGCGCAGCCAGGTGCGTCGCCACGGTAGCTCAAGCATGTTCGATGACGGGACTGGCCACCCTCCCTGTTTTATTTTTTTATTTTTTTTAAAAACTTAGTGGCGTTCTCATCGACGAAAGATGTCATGCGACATCCGCACAGAACCACACACAAAAAAGGACGAAGTAACTGATCGAGAGAAAGAAGGAAAGGAGGAAAAAATGGTCACCCTAGATGGCTGCCATGCAGAGGACTGGGTTCCAGCCCCGGCACTGCCAAAGATTTTTCCTTGTCAGGAGGTCTGGTTCGGGGTGAATTCAGCCTCGTGATGCCAACTGAGGAGCTGCCTACATGAGACGTAGTTGCTCCACGGTCTGGAATGTTGGAAAAGGCCGGGAGAGCGCTGAGCTCACCACAGCCCATACATATCACATCCGCATGACGCCACAAGGCAGCGAATGACACGGCAGCCGGTCGACATCTCTTGGGCTTTGAAGACGTGGGCGAGGAACCCATATTTTTTTTTAAATTTATTCCTAGGACGCGCACGTGCGCATGATGGGTGAACTTTGTTTCGTACGACTTATGAGGCTGACGTATCAAAGAATAGAAAATCCAGGATGGGATGTAACAATATTATGAGAACAATATTATATAGCGGGGTGGTGAGTCGCAGATAGGCACAACAAAAAGATTTTCACACTTAAAGCTATCCGCCCCCGGTAGCTGAATGGTCAGCGTGACAGATTATCAGTCCTCTGGGCCCGGGTTCCATTCCCAGGGACTGGGTGTTGTGCTGTCCTCATCATCATCCTATCATCCTCATCGACTGCAGGTCGCCGAAGTGGCGTCAAATTTGGCACCCGGTGACCGGCCTGCCCGACGGGGGGGCCCTAGCCGTGCCATTAAATAAAACACTTAAAAGCTTTCGGCCAACGGCCTTTGTCAACAATAGACACACATACACACACACTCACGCAAACGCAATTCACACACACAACTGGTTTCAGTTGCCTGAGACTGCAGTTGTGTGTGTGAATTGCGTTTGTGTGAGTGTGTGTAAGCGTATGTGTGTCTATTGTTGACAAAGACCATTGGCCAGAAGCTTTAAGTGTGAAAATCTTTTTGTTGTGCCTATATGCGACACAGCATCTCCGCTATATAGAGACTGACGTATCCACACACATAATGTACTTGAGAATGAGCAAGGCTCGGAAATAGGTGCAAGAGCTTAATAAAGGACTATTTTAAAACAACAGGCTGGTCGGAACGACATCATTCTCCGAAATCCAATTCCTGTATAACGTTCCACCGAAGACCAGGTGTTCCTTACACCCAAAATAATCAGAAAGAATCCCTCAGCAAAATCCGCAATACTGTCGGTCGATTTCGGTTTCACTATGGGCATGTACAAAGATTGGTTGTAAATACCGCAGGCGTTACAGACGCTGCACACCAAGATCTATGGTTTCTAGGGCTGCCCCACCCCACAGTATTGTTTTCCAGACGGCACGTCACAGGTGTAGCAAAATTGACTGAAATCGCTCCAGCAGTTCCTGACCTATTCTGGAAGAAACGCACACGCATATATACATTTATATACACGTAGTGGGGAATGTTGTACCTGGAGAATAGCATAGCTAGGAACAACTGATGGTTCCTGCTCTGTGTGTCAGTCCAATGACATGTTTTAAGGGCACCTGAAGGTATGCGCACTAAAGACAATCTAAGCAGTTTCCGGCATTTTCTCTCTTTTTGTTGTTGTTGAGAAACAAGAGGTTGTGTTTTGTTAACAGTTTGTAAATATATTTAGTTACATACATCTAAGTACTACATAATATAGTAAAGCTATTTCGAAAGTATTCTTAATTCTTCATTTATAGAATTTAATGATGAGTTAAATTTTAGAAATTTTTAAAACTAGTTGAATAACGTGTGGACGCTTAGGCCATACTTCGTCGGTCTTGCTCTATCTTGTATTCTGAAACGGTAGAAGGTCTTCTATGATGGAACATCTCATATTTGCATGAGTTTCTTTAACGTCTTAAAATTTATCCCTGTCTTGAATATGGAAATTTGTGTTATTTTTAGTAGCTTCTGTTTCAAAATATACTTAATTACACCTAGTTTTTTATGTATTTTGTGGTAAGTTCCTATGGGTCCAAACGGTCCCTAGGTTTACACACTACTTAATCTAACTTAAAGTAACTGAGGCTAAGGACAACACACACACCCATGCTCGAGGGAGAACTCGAACATCCGACGGGTGGAGCCGCGCGAACCGTGGCAAGGCGCGGGAGACCGCGCGATTACCCCGCGCGGCTAGTTTTTGATAATAATTCTACGTAATCTAATTTCAGTTATTGATTATTAAGATATCTGGAAGTTATAATGTAACAGATAGACTGGCAAGATTTTCTCCATCGGGAAATTTAAATTTCAATATACACTCCTGGAAATGGAAAAAAGAACACATTGACACCGGTGTGTCAGACTCACCATACTTGCTCCGGACACTGCGAGAGGGCTGTACAAGCAATGATCACACGCACGGCACAGCGGACACACCAGGAACCGCGGTGTTGGCCGTCGAATGGCGCTAGCTGCGCAGCATTTGTGCACCGCCGCCGTCAGTGTCAGCCAGTTTGCCGTGGCATGCGGAGCTCCATCGCAGTCTTTAACACTGGTAGCATGCCGTGACAGCGTGGACGTGAACCGTATGTGCAGTTGACGGACTTTGAGCGAGGGCGTATAGTGGGCATGCGGGAGGCCGGGTGGACGTACCGCCGAATTGCTCAACACGTGGGGCGTGAGGTCTCCACAGTACATCGATGTTGTCGCCAGTGGTCGGCGGAAGGTGCACGTGCCCGTCGACCTGGGACCGGACCGCAGCGACGCACGGATGCACGCCAAGACCGTAGGATCCTACGCAGTGCCGTAGGGGACCGCACCGCCACTTCCCAGCAAATTAGGGACACTGTTGCTCCTGGGGTATCGGCGAGGACCATTCGCAACCGTCTCCATGAAGCTGGGCTACGGTCCCGCACACCGTTAGGCCGTCTTCCGCTCACGCCCCAACATCGTGCAGCCCGCCTCCAGTGGTGTCGCGACAGGCGTGAATGGAGGGACGAATGGAGACGTGTCGTCTTCAGCGATGAGAGTCGCTTCTGCCTTGGTGCCAATGATGGTCGTATGCGTGTTTGGCGCCGTGCAGGTGAGCGCCACAATCAGGACTGCATACGACCGAGGCACACAGGGCCAACACCCGGCATCATGGTGTGGGGAGCGATCTCCTACACTGGCCGTACACCACTGGTGATCGTCGAGGGGACACTGAATAGTGCACGGTACATCCAAACCGTCATCGAACCCATCGTTCTACCATTCCTAGACCGGCAAGGGAACTTGGTTCCAACAGGACAATGCACGTCCGCATGTATCCCGTGCCACCCAACGTGCTCTAGAAGGTGTAAGTCAACTACCCTGGCCAGCAAGATCTCCGGATCTGTCCCCCATTGAGCATGTTTGGGACTGGATGAAGCGTCGTCTCACGCGGTCTGCACGTCCAGCACGAACGCTGGTCCAACTGAGGCGCCAGGTGGAAATGGCATGGCAAGCCGTTCCACAGGACTACATCCAGCATCTCTACGATCGTCTCCATGGGAGAATAGCAGCCTGCATTGCTGCGAAAGGTGGATATACACTGTACTAGTGCCGACATTGTGCATGCTCTGTTGCCTGTGTCTATGTGCCTGTGGTTCTGTCAGTGTGATCATGTGATGTATCTGACCCCAGGAATGTGTCGATAAAGTTTCCCCTTCCTGGGACAATGAATTTCCAGGAGTGTATTATTTGTTCCTAGTTACATAACCCTGTTCTAGCTTGGAAAACATTTTCACATTGGGAAAAACATTACTTTTCTAGAAAATTTTTTGTCATTTCAGAAAAAGACTGCAGAACATTAAAAGTGAATGCTATTATTTAAAAATGGAATAGGAAAATAAATCAAAATTCTATTACAGGGTTGGCTAGAAACGATAATCTGCACATGTTCCAAGGTACAACATTTTGCCCTAATTATGGAGAGGAACGGCTAAGAAAATATTATACGACTGTGGAACGACACATAAAGATTTTAAGAGAAAGTGTCCTTCATGAGCAGACGCATGAGATTTAGCCGGAGGTAGGCAGCCGGCTAAGATGTGTCGGAAATGGACAAACAAAGGAAGTGGATGCGGTTGGCGGCAGTCGAGGACGGATGCAGCCAGATCCAGAGGAGACCGGTAGTATCAACTGTCCAGTCACGAGGCTGGTTGTACTCGCAAGTCACGGGTAACGGGGCAACACAACTTTCGAAACGAGCTGATACAATTTTTAAGAGACAAGCCGATATGTTTCAACTGTGCAACAGAGAAATCCGCACAGCACTGGAGAAGAATGTTGTGAACAATTTCTGAAATTACTGTACAGCACACACAGGTTACAATCCCACACGCAGAAAGTCAGCACTAGACTAGGTAGTACAACGTTTACATCCTCAACTCGGATGGGCGGCAGTGTGTGACGAAGGGCACACAGAAAACATTATTTTGCCCATTATGTACCTGATTTGCAGAGAATGACCATCGGCACGATTATGTGCAGGGCAGAATCTCTAACTGGATGTTAGTAGTATATTACTCGGCACTCAGGGGATTTCAGGAGGAAACCTTGACGCGTCACGCAATGCGTTCCTTAAAGCATCGCCCACCGGACGCCCTTCATTATCTCGGGGTTCCGTAGTAACACGGGAAAAAAGCGAAAGAATCGACAATATGTGTACAGGGTGGTCCATTGATCGTGACCGGGCCAAACATCTCACGAAATAAGCGTCAAATGAAAAATCTACAAAGAACGAAACTTGTGTAGCTTGAAGGGGGAAACCAGATGATGATGATGATGTTTGGATTGTGGGGCGCTCAACTGCGCTGTTATCAGCGCCCGTCCAAATTCCCAACTTTTCTGAGTCCAATTTTGCCACTTGCATGAATGATGATGAAATGATGAGGACAACACAAACACCCAGTCATCTCGAGGCAGGTGAAAATCCCTGACCCCGCCGGGAATCGAACCCGGGATCCGTGCTCGGGAAGCGAGAACACGACCGCGAGACGACGAGCTGCGGACGGGGGAAACCAGATAGCGCTATTGTTGGCCCGCTAGATGAGATGGCGCTGCCAAGGGTCAAACGGATATCAGCTGCGTTTTTAAAAATAGGAACCACCATTTTTCATTACATATTCGTGTAGTACGCAAAGAAATATCAATGTTTTAGTTGGACCACTTTTTTCGCTTTGTGATAGATGGCGCTGTAATAGTCACAAACATATGGCTCACAATTTTAGACGAACAGTTGGTAACAGGTAGGTTTTTTAAATTAAAATACAGAATGTAGGTAAGTTTGAACATTTTATTTCGGTTGTTCCAATGTGATACATGTACCCTTGTGAACTTATCATTTCTGAGATCGGATGCTGTTACAGCGTGATTACCTGTAAATACCACATTAATGCAAAAAAATGGTTCAAATGGCTCTGAGCACTATGGGACCTAACATCTATGGTCATCAGTCCCCTAGAACTTAGAACTACTTGAACCTAACTAACCTAAGGACAGCACACAACACCCAGTCATCACGAGTCAGAGAAAATCCCTGACCCCGCCGGGAATCGAACCCGGGAACCCGGGCGCAGGATGCGAGAACGCTACCGCAAGATCACGAGCTGCGGACCCACATTAATGCAATAAATGCTCAAAATGATGTCCGTCAACCTCAATGCATTTGACAATACGTGTAACGACATTCCTCTCAACAGCGAGTAGTTCGCCTTCTGTAATGATCGCACATGCATTAACAATGCGCTGACGCATGTTGTCAGGCGTTGTCGGTAGATCACGGTAGCAAATATCCCTCAACGTTCCCCACAGAAAGAAACCCGGGGACGTCAGATCCGGTGAACGTGCGGGCCATGGTATGGTGCTTCGACGACCAATCCACCTGTCATGAAATATGCAGTTCAATACCGCTTCAACCGCACGCGAGCTGTTCCGGACATCCATCATGTTGGAAGTACATCGCCATTCTGTCATGCAGTGAAACATCTTGTAGTATCATCGGTAGACCATTACGTAGGAAATCAGCATACACTGCACCATTTAGATTGCCATCGATAAGATGGGGGCCAGTTATCCTTCCTCCCATAATGTCGCACCATACATTAACCCGCCAAGGTCGCTGATGTTACACTTGTCGCAGCCATCGTGGATTTTCCGTTGCCCAATAGTGCATATTATGCCGGTGTACGTTACCGCTGTTGGCGAATGACGCTTCGTCGCTAAATAGAACGCGTGCAAAAAATCTGTCATCGTCCCGTAATTTCTCTTGTGCCCAATGGCGCAGAACTGTACACGACGTTCAGAGTCGTCGCCATGCAATTCCTGGTGCATAGAAATATGGTACGGGTACAGTCGATGTTGATGTAGCATTCTCAACACCGATGTTTTTGAGATTCCCGATTCTCGCGCAATTTGTCTGCTACTGATGTGCGGATTAGCCACGACAGCAGCTAGAACACCTACTTGGGCATCATCATTTGTTGCAGGTCGTGGTTGACGTTTCACATGTGGCTGAACATTTTCTGTTTCCTTAAATAACGTAACTATCTGGCGAACGGTCCGGACACTTGGATGATGTCGTCCAGGATACCGAGCAGCATACATAGCACACGGCCGTTGGGCATTTTGATCAGAATAGCCATACATCAATACGATATCGACCTTTTCCGCAATTGGTAAACGGTCCATTTTAACACTAAGCAAATACCGTCCGCACTGGTGGAATGTTACGTGATACAACGTACTTATTCGTTGGGACTATTACAGCGCCATCTATCACAAAGCGAAAAAAAGTGGTCCAAATAAAACATTCATATTTATTTACGTACCACATGAATATGTAATAAAAAATGGGGGTTCCTATTTAAAAAAAACGCAGTTGATATCCGTTTGACCTATGGCAGCGCCATCTAGCGGGCCAACCACAGTGCCATCTGGTTTCCCTCTTCAAGCTAGACGCGTTTCGTTCTTTGTAGTTTTTTCGTTTGACGCTTATTTCGTGAGATATTTGGCCCGATCACTATCAATGGACCACCCTGTATAATTAAGGTGAGTACGACCAACTGATCACTTCATTGCGGATGTTCATCATCCTGGAGCGCTTATGGGAATCGGCGAAATGCCATGAGTAACGAAGATAATGGGCAAAGAGCAGTACACCAGTAATGTGTGGATAAGTTGATAATCTGGGTGTCCGGATGCCGCAGTGGTCAGCGCTTGTACTTAGTAAGCAGGAGATCCGAGTTCGAATCCCATTCCGGCACAAATTTTCAGCTTCCCCAATTTATTTAAGTTAATGTCCACTGATAGCTGATCTGATCGATTCGTTTGTGTATAAACTTTTTATTGGGAAACTACGTTGACCATATTTCTCCACATGGTTCCTTCAGTCTCTACATATTTGTCCATCTCTTAACGTGCTTCTGCCATTGTTAAGGCCCGTAATAACACTTCACACGTCTGGCCTAGGGCAGCAGGTGGTACCGTGAGGCAATATAAGCGGCTGGCAGCCAGCAGGGAGCGCGACGCTCGTGCAGCGGCGGCAGGATGCAGGCTGCGACGTAATTCGCCTCGGCACAAGTGGCGGCGGGAAAAAGCCGGCGGCCGGCGCTGGCGCAGGCGGACACTGCGGCCGCAAAAAGGCGCCGGAAGGCAGGCGGTCTGACAGGCAGGCGGCAGAGGAGGGACGCCCACAGCTCACTACCACCTCCCGTCGCCACAAGCAGTTTCCCTCATTTGCACAACGCAAAGAGAGGAAGGGGCGTGCGAGTCAACCGTTCCGTGACACGAGGAGCAGTATCACAGCCGGAAATGGAATCGTGTGAGTAACTAGCTGTACACCGTTTCCAGGAACCACTGTAATTCAGATACACCGCAGAAAATGTAATTGAGGACCGTCTTTCAGTGGTTTGATCTCCGCTTCTCTCGCAATCTCATCGGATAAAATTCTGTTGTTGTTGTTGTGGTCTTCGGTCCTGAGACTGGTTTGATGCAGCTCTCCATGCTACTCTATCTTGTGCAAGCTTCTTCATCTCCCAGCACCTACTGCAGCCTACATCCTTCTGAATCTGCTTAGTGTATTCATCTCTTGGTCCCCCTCTACGATTTTTACCCTCCACGCTGCCCTCCAGTACTAAATTGGTGATCCCTTGATGCCTCAGAACATGTCCTACCAACCGATCCCTTCTTCTAGTCAAGTTGTGCCACAAACTCCTCTTCTCCCCAATTCTATTCAATACCTCCTCATTAGTTATGTGATCTACCCATCTAATCTTCAGCATTCTTCTGTAGCACCACATTTCGAAAGCTTCTATTCTCTTCTTGTCTAAACTATTTATCGTCCATGTTTCACTTCCATACATCGCTACACTCCAAACAAATACTTTCAGAAACCACTTCCTGACACTTAAATCTGTACTCGATGTTAACAAATTTCTCTTGTTCAGAAACGCTTTCCTTTCCATTGCCAGTCTCCATTTTGTATCCTCTCTACTTCGACCATCATCAGTTATTTTGCTCCCTAAATAACAAAACTCCTTTACTACTTTAAGTAGCTCATTTCCTGATCTAATTCCCTCAGCATCACCCGACTTAATTCGACTACATTCCATAATCCTCGTTTTGCTTTTGTTGATGTTCATCTTATACCCTCCTTTCATGACACTGTCCATTCCGTTGAACTGCTCCTCCAAGTCCTTTGCTGTCTCTGACAGAATTACAATGTCATCGGCGAACCTCAAAGTTTGTATTACTTCTCCATGGATTTTTACCTACTCCGAACTTTTCTTTTGTTTCCTTTACGGCTTACTCAATACACAGATTGAATAAGATCGGGGAGAGGCTACAACCCTGTCTCACTCCCTTCCCAACCACTGCTTCCTTTTCATGTCCCTCGACTCTTATAACTGCCATCTGCTTTCTGTACAAATGGTAAATAGCCTTTTGCTCCCTGTATTTCACCCATGCCATGACAATGTCAACATTGTCAAAAGCTTTCTCTAAGTCTGCAAATGCTAGAAACGTAGGTTTGCCTGCCTTCATCTTTCTTCTAAGATAAGTCATAGGGTCAGTATTGCCTCACATGTGCAACATTTCTCCGGAATCCAAACTGATCTTCCCCGAGGTCGGATTCTACCAGTTTTTCCATTCGTCTGTAAAGAATTCGCGTTAGTATTTTGCAGCTGTGACTTATTAAACTGATAGTTCGGCAATTTTCACATCTGTCAACACCTGCTTTCTTTGGGATTGGAATTATTATATTCTTCTTGAAGTCTGAGGGAATTTCGCCTGTCTCATACATCTTGCACACCAGATGGTAGAGTTTTGTCAGGACTGGCTCTCTCAAGGCTGTCAGTAGTTCTAATGGAATGTTGTCTACTCCCAGGACCTTGTTTCGACTTAGGTCTTTCACTGCTCTGTCAAACTCTTCACGCAGTATCATATCTCCCATTTCATCTTCATCTACCTCCTCTTCCATTTCCATAATATTGTCCTCAAGGACATCGCCCCTGTATAGACCCTCTATATACTCCTTCCACCTTTCTGCTTTCCCTTCTTTGTTTAGAACTGGGTTTCCATCTGAGATATTGATATTCATGCAAGTGGTTCTCTTTTCTCCAAAGGTCTCTTTAATTTTCCTGTAGGCAGCATCTATCTTACCCCTCGTGAGATAAGCCTATACATCCTTACATTTGTCCTCTAGCCATCCCTGCTTAGCCATTTTGCACTTCCTGTCGATCTCGTTTTTGAGACGTTTGTATTCCTTTTTGCCTGCTTCACTTGTTGCATTTTTGTATTTTCTCCTTTCATCAATTAAATTCAGTATCTCTTCCGTTACCCAAGGATTTCTACTAGCCTTCGTCCTTTTACCTACTTGATCCTCTGCTGCCTTCACTATTTCATTCATCAAAAAAATGGTTCAAATGGCTCTGAGGACTATGGGACTTAACATCTGTGGTCATCAGTCCCCTAGAACTTAGAAGTACTTAAACCTAACTAACCTAAGGATATCACACACATCCATGCCCGAGGCAGGATTCGAACCTGCGACCGTAGCAGTCGCGCGGTTCCGGACTGAGCGCCTTAACCGCTAGACATTCATCAAGGCTACCCATTCTTCTTTTACTGTATTTCTTTCATCCATTCCTGTCAATTGTTCCCTTATGCTCTCCCTGAAACTGTGTACAACCTCTAGTTCTTTCAGTTTATCCAGGTCCCATCTCCTTAAATTCCCACCTTTTTGTAGTTTCTTCAGTTTTAATCTGCAGTTCATAACCAATAGATTGTGGTCAGAGTCCACATCTGCCCCTGGAAATGTCTTACAATTTAAAATCGGTAAACCTCTTAAAAGAACACAAGATCGCTGTGGATTGCGAAGAGTTAGCATCAATCGCTCATGTGACGTGAGTCATGGCAGGCAGTCAACGTGTCGATTGCCCGCTGGACCTGATGGGATACCAGTTCGATTTTACACAGAGTACGCGAAGGAACTTGCCCCCCTTCTT
This sequence comes from Schistocerca piceifrons, assembly GCF_021461385.2. Taxonomy (NCBI): domain Eukaryota; kingdom Metazoa; phylum Arthropoda; class Insecta; order Orthoptera; family Acrididae; genus Schistocerca; species Schistocerca piceifrons. Next base: position 119,202,917 of record NC_060144.1, read on the forward strand.
GCAGCGGTGTACCGTAGGTCTCTAGAAGAGCGTAGCGTTCCAAAGGATTGGAAAAGGGCACAGGTCATCCCCGTTTTCAAGAAGGGACGTCGAACAGATGTGCAGAACTATAGACTTATATCTCTAACGTCGATCAGTTGTAGAATTTTGGAACACGTATGATGTTCGAGTATAATGACTTTTCTGGAGACTAGAAATCTACTCTGTTGGAATCAGCGTGGGTTTCGAAAAAGACGATCGTGTGAAACCCCTCCTCGCGCTATTCGTCCACGAGACTCAGAGGGCCATAGACACGGGTTCCCAGGTAGATGCCGTGTTTCTTGACTTCCGCAAGGCGTTTGATACAGTTCCCCATAGTCGTTTAATGAACAAAGTAAGAGCGTATGGACTACCAGACCAATTGTGTGATTGGATTGAAGAGTTCCTAGATAACAGAACGCAGCATGTCATTCACAATGGAGAGAAGTCTTCTGAAGTAAGAGTGATTTCAGGTGTGGCTCAGGAGAATGTCGTAGTACCGTTGCTATTCACAATATATACAAATGACCTTGCGGATAACATCGGAAGTTCACTGAGGCTTTTTGCGGATGATGCTGTAGTATATTGAGAGGTTGTAACAACGGAAAATTGTATTGAAATGAAAGAGGATCTGCAGCGAATTGACGCATGGTGCAGGGAATGGCAATTGAATCTCAATGTAGATAAGTGTAATGTGCTGCGAATACATAGAAAGATCCTTTATCATTTAGCTACAATATAGAAGGTCAGCAACTGGAAGCAGTTAATTCCATAAATTATCTGGGAGTAGGCATTAGGAGTGATTTCAAATGGAATGACCATATAAAATTAATCGTCAGATGCCAGACTGAGATTCATTGGAAGAATCCTAAGGAAATGCAATCCGAAAACAAAGGAAGTAGGTTACAGTACTGCTCACCGGTGAGGGATCCGTAACAGACAGGGTTGATTGAAGAGATAGAGAAGATCCGACGGAGAGCAGCGCGCTTCGTTACAGGATCATTTAGTAATCGCGAAAGCGTTACGGAGATGATAGATAAACTCCAGTGGAAGACTCTGCGAGAGAGATGCTCAGTAGCTCGGTACGGGCTTTTGTTGAAGTTTCGAGAACATACCTTCACTGAGGAGTCAAGCAGTATATTGCTCCCTCCTACGTAAATCTCGCGAAGAGACCATGAGGATAAAATCAGAGAGATTAGAGCCCACACAGGGGCATACCGACAATCTTTCTTTCCACGAACAATACGAGACTGGAATAGAAGGGGGAACCGACAGAGGTACTCAAAGTACCCTCTGCCACACACCATCAGGTGTCTTGCGGAGTATGGATGTAGATGTAAATGTAGATTGAGGAGAATCAGTGCAGTAAGATGCATGGATGTCGAGGTTGGCGGAATAAGTTTTCAGTCAGCAGCGGAATGTGTACTGATCTGATACTTCCTGGCGGATCAAAACGGTGTATTGGACAGGGCCTCGAACCCGGTAGCAATGTCTTTCGCAGAAAGTGCTTTTTCTGCTAAAAGCAATGGTCATAGGCAAGTGCTTGCCTACGAAAGGCAATGGTCCTAGGAAAGAACTTGCCCATGAAATGCAATGATCCCAAGCAAGCCATTCCCCACAAATGGCAATGGTTCCAGGAAAGAGCTAGGTTGTGAAAAGCAATGGTCCCAGGCAAGACGTTGCCTGCGAAAGGCAACGGTCCCAGGCAAGAACTAGCTCGTGAAAAGCAATGGTCCCATGAAAATACTTTTCTGTTTAGGGCAATGGTTTCTGGCAATGTTTGCCTGTGAAACGAATTGTACCAGATAAGTACTTTGTTGCGAAAAGTAATGGTACAAGGCGAGTGCTTGCCCATAAAAGTCAATGGTTCAAGGCAGGCAAGTGCTTGCCCATGAAAGGCAATGGCCCCTAGCAAGTGCTTGCCCATGAAAGACAATGGTCCCAGACAACAGCTCGCCCATGAAACTCAATAGTCCCAGACAGCTGCTTGTCTGCAAAAGGCAACAGTTCCAGGAAAATACTTTCCTGTGTAGGGCAATAGTTCCAGGGAAATGTACCAGACAAGTACTTGGCTGCCAAAGGTAATGGTTCCAGGCGAGTGCTTGCCTGAGAAAGGCAATGGTCCCAGGCAAGAGATTGCCCATGAAAAGCAATGATCCAAGGCAAGATGTTGCCTGCTTGTGAAAGGCAATGGTCCCAGGCAACACGTTGCCTGCAAAAGGAGATGGTCCCAAGCAAGAGCTTGTCCATTAAAGGCAATGATCACAAGCAAGACGGTGTCCCACAAAAAACAATGGTACCAGGCAAGAGCTTGTTCACAAAAGGCAATGGTCCCAGGCAACTGCCTGAAATGGTGTACCACTCGCAGCCATGTAACATGGAGTTCGAACAATCGTCATAAAAAAGATCCTTACAGTTGGGGCAGGACTCGAGTGGCATTCCTCGTCAATGTCAACCCATTTTGTGATGTTTTGAGAGTGTTTTTCGTACCATGACTTGGGCCCAGTAATTCATCTTATTGCGAACTTGGAGCAGGATAATTATTTCAGCATTTTCGGTGACCAGGTGTTGAATTTTTTTCTACATCTTCACCACTAGTGTGTTATGGACCCTCCTGTCTTCTAAGATGACAACAGCCTCGTTCAAAGGGCTGTACGTATATGTTCTTGGTTTGGCGAACACTCAGGCACCCAATCTGAAGAAACTCGTGGACTCTCTCCTCACTGAAATGAGGCCATCATCGAGGTAGAGACAGTGTTACACGGTATTGGTGCGGTGCCTCCTGCAGGTGACAATTTTTTTCTCTCCAGTGTGGTTATATCTACCAATACCGTAGCCACTAAGACCGCTCTGAAGCTGAGTCTGTCAGGGTACGCTAGTGCGATGGCGCCCGACCAGTAGTATCCTGCCCAACTGCCGCTGATGGGAGAAATTTTCATGACGAAAATTTGATTGCTATGACGATTTTAGAGCTCCGACATTTCACACGTTGATTAATAGAACGTTAGCTTTAATAGTCCTCCTCCTGATAACCCCTTCTAAGCAATCCATCTCTAGATAACCTCTGGAATGCTTTTCGAAGGAAATGGTCATGATGTCAGTGTTTTCAGAAGGCTACATGTCCTTGAGCTATACTTTCCATTGTATTGTGCATCCTGGAGTCACTGATCATTCCATTGCCGTTGATTAGTGACAGCTTTCCATCATAAGTTAAAGAGAGCCCCTTAAACGTCTATCCGTTCCTCCGCCAACTTTGACAAGTCTACTGGAAGAATGACGGTAATTACTTATAGCGGAAGTCTTCGGCCACAATAGCTGATGACATTATCCAGACTCTAAGCTGCGACTTGGATGCAACCCGGACTTAGAACCTATGCGTTGATCGCCAGACACTATCCCTAGTCATGGCCTGTTCATTGATTTCATCGTCATTGACCCATTAATTACCATACGACTTTAATTCTTTCCATAAATTACATTCGTCCAGTAGACACAGACATAGTCTCAAAATCGCTACTATAATGTGAATAATTATAGTCCATCCATTACTAACTGGTTGTTCACATATGTCAGCTATTAGTGCGGCTAGGATGAATTTGTTTGGTAACGAGAGAGAACACAGCCCTAACCACTGACAAATAATCTCGATACAATTTACTTTCGTTACTTTTCTCGAAACTTTTACCCTACCACGGACATCCACATGCTCATTTAATCTCGTTAAACACGGTGGCCACTTGTGGCCCATATCAGTCTCAGTCCACGTCACATAGGGATTGTGATGATACATCGTGGCACTGCAAACGACAACGTTCGGCTGTTATCATTCTGCAAACCAGACATCGGCGATAAGGGCGAGCAGGGCGGAAAAGGTGCTCAAGTAGCGTCGTGACAGTTGTTGCGTATTTTATAGCAGCACCGGACTACAGGAACTAATGTTCATTTTTTATTTTCCATTAGCTATAGGTATACAACACTGATAGCAGACAGACGGAATCACTCCTACCACAAATTTCCGACAGTTTTCATTAGTTACCCTTGTTCAGTTGGACAGAAACTGCAAAGCAAGTGGGCCGTGGCTTGTCTGAAGAATCGTCCCGACACACAGCTGGAGAGGGTGAGCAAATTCTTCCGTGGTCCATGGAATACTTCTATTCCTAACGTTTCGTCCAATACTACGTTGGACATCCTCAGAGGTATGGCTGGTCCTGTTGAGTCCTGCCGACTGACGAGTCGGGCGGCGGAGAGCGGCCTAAATACCGAGGAAAGTGGGCGTGGCCTAGCTTGCACATAGTAGCAGAGAGAAAACTAGTCAAAGGTAAAATGTAACTATCGAAAATAGTCCGTCATAGATAAAAATCACTTATCGATTCTGTAACGCCACTGTCCATATCTCGCTTCACTTCGAGGCCTCTTCTTTTCTATTAAAATTATCTTCATGTTTATAAATTTCAATAGCCTCCCTATACAGTCGTGGATAATAGTTCGTGGTAGCACTTAAAACTGTAGTTTCAGAAAACTTAACTACATGGTCACGGGACTGAAGTGCATGTTCGGCAACGGCCGATTTATCTATTTCACCCAGTCGGCAAAGACTTTTATGCTCCTTTACCCTCGTATTCACACTTCTTTTCGTAGTACCAATATAGACCTTGCCACAGGTACATGGAATTTTATACACACCGCTAGATGATAATGGTGGCCTCCTATCTTTAACAGAACGAAGTACTTGTTCTATTTTTCTGGTAGGTTTGAATACCGGTTTCACTTTATGTTTCAGCAAAATTTTGCCGATTCGATCTGTAACCTTACTAATGAAAGGTAAAGTCACCGTGTTCTTCCATTGATGTGTACTATCCTTGTCCTTTGGCCTGCTGTAATTAGGTCTTAAAACTCTATTAATTTCTTTGTTTGAGTACCCATTCAACAGGACCAGCCATGCCTCTCAGGATGTCCAACGTAGTATTGGACGAAACGTTAGGAATAGAAGTATTCCATGGACCACGGCCATATAACCCGAAAGAATTATTAACAGTACCATCCGGTCGTGAAAGCCTTCATTGTAGGGTGAGCAAAACAGCGCAAAACCTGTGCGCGGTGGCTGCACGGGGGTTTAGTCCGAGCACTTGTCCATCTAGGGCCCGATGTCTGACAAGAGTCACCTTGTAACGCTGCCTACCCCTAAAATGCAGCAACAGTCAACTATTCCATAGAAAGACGTTCTTTACGTCATCGTAAATTAAGTACGGAAAGTGATATAACGTAGGAGTACCTTATTTGAAGTGGACTCTCGGAAACGACGATGCAGTGACATCAAATCAATCAGGACTGAAGCTTATCCCAGTCTGACAGTCACGACAAACTCATAATACAGAGGATCCAAAAAAATGTATCCACTGTTTAAAAGTCCATAACTGGCAAACTAATTGACGAGTTGTCTCATCTTTGGTAGTGTAGTAGTTTGTAGTTCCGGCTATCGCCACACAAGCGTTGTATTGCGTTGTTTTGTCAGATGACAGTCGCCAGATAGTCAGTGTTTTGTTCTTAGTTGCACCTAGTTACTCGAGTAAACATGGCTGGTGCACGGCTTACATTCGAGGAAAGGAAGTCAGTTTTGATGTGGTATTTTAAGTACGAAAACATTAATGAGGTTCAACGGTAATGGCGAAATGAGTATCAAACAGATCCACCGACACGTTTAACAATTCGTCACATTCGAGACAAATTTGAAGCCGAAGGCTGTGTTAAAGATGTACACAAACAACGATCTGGACGACCTGTAACAGTAACAAGTCCAGCTAACTCCCGTCGTGTGTTACAACAGTTCACTCGCTCACCACATAAGTCTGTGAGACAGTGTGCCCGTGAAACTGGAGTGAATCGCTCAAGTGTTCGGCGAATTTTGAAGACAGCAAAGTGGAAGTGCTACATCCCACGATTGGTACACGCAATGAACGAGGGCGACCCAGATCGTAGAATGGAGTACTGCGAGTGGTTTACTAACATGGTGCGCAACGATGAAGATTTTGCAGAGAAGATTGTGTGGTCTGATGAGGCACAGCTCAAATTTGCCAGGAGTAGATGTGTGGTGTGGGTTGTTTTACCGGGGCTTGATTGGGCCATTCTTTGACAGCACAGTTACCGGTGAGGTGTACCTTCAGAAGCTTCAGACATCCATTTTACCTGCCATCCGACACTTGTATGGAGACGGAAGAATTTACTTTCAACAAGATGGTGCCCCAGCCCACTACCAAAATAGTGTTAGGGCGTATGTGGACGAAAATCTACCAGGAAGATGGATAGGCCGTAGAGGTGCTGTGGAGTATCCACCACGTTCCCCAGACCTAACTCCTCTGGACTTTTACCTGTGGGGAACACTAACGGACGTCGTTTATCAACAAAAGCCACGCACATTGGATGAACTTCGAGAATTCATCGTACATTCATGTGCAAATATCCAGCTGAACACGTTGCAGTCAGTAGTTCGTGCTACAGTTCGGCGGCAGCATTTGTGCGTGGACGTTAATGGTGACCATGTCGAACACCTACAATGATATCTTTAAGTTGGGCCTTAAGCTACACTTTCACCAAAAATTAGGCAACTCTGTCAAATAGTTTGCAAGTTATGGACTTTTAAACAGTGCATACATTTTTTGAACCCCTCTGTATTCTAGGTTCAGCATTTCTGACCAGTGTTCACTAATATCATTTCATGTCAGTGAAGCAAACCTGATACCATCCACATGGATCCGTTCATTACGCTTAAATGAAATCAGTTGATGTACACTGTGACACAAAAAAGTGAAGCGATCAGAAGGGCAGGATGAAGCGAAATGAAACTTCCCGGTTTGATAGGGTATGTGATACTGCTTCAGTGATTACAAAATCGACTCAGAATTACAAAGAACTTGGCAGTATGAGCCCACTAACCTGTATGACGTTGCACCCACTCTGGCGTGGGTGAATGCTCTGATTCGGTTGGGAAGGGTTTCTTAAAGCCACTGTACCCTCTCCTACGGCAAGCTGGCACACAGATGTCGTAACTCGTCCTTTATATCCTGTTTATTGGCACTGGGACAGAGGTGATGTCCGAGCTGATACCAGACGCGTTCTGTCGGGGACAGATCTGGGGATTTCTCTAGCCACAAGTTTTAGAAAACTGCAGCTTGTTCAATAACTGAGGCCCGAGACTGTGAGGCCGCGACTTGGCCACGAACGGTGGAGGCGACTGAGTACTTATCTTCGAATTAGGATGTGGACTCCGTTTGTACTTCCACCCCGTTCAGAAGACCGAAATCGGAACCAAACAGCACACGCGAGCTCAGGCGAAGTCCACCGCCCGTACGACCTCCAGTAATTTAAAAAGGGGAGGCTCTGCACTTCGGTGGCCCACTGCTTCCGATCTCTGAAACTTAAATCAGAAGCGACAATAGGGAACCAAACAACCCTTCCTTCACCTTAATACTTAAACTTATATAGAAAACTACTTCGATAAAATGGACAATAATAAAACTGATTTCATTCCTTTAAGCAGAACCACGTACACGAATGATGCAAACGGAACTGGCTCATTAAAACCCAAGCATCACATGGAGCACCTTATGTGGGTCTGTAAGGTACCACACGCCAATCTTTAGACACGGTATACAGATCGTTCGGTAAGGCTGCGCACACGTATCAATGTTTTAGACACCTACGTAATGTGTTCCAGGGGCAGAAAGAAATTCAGTTTTCAGTATTTCATATAGTTATATACCGAATTTTAAAATTTAAAATGCTGCCATAACCTATTCATTAACAGGTGTAACCTTACGTTAAAGGTTTATCACAATAACTCAAGAATTAAACTTAGAAACTATGTACATGTCTTGACATTGTGTAACTCACGGCGCACAAATTATCCACGCTATATTCTTCCAGTATTTGAGAATGAGAGCAGTTAGCACCTTCAAACAAATTTCGCATATAATTTCAAAGCGTGTTGAAATTTTTTCGCTGAGACCATGCACAAAACCGCGAAAGTTAGGAAGCAGTTCATCGCTTACTGCAATGTGCAACAGAATTAAAGGATCACTGTGTCGAAACGAGGTAACTGTGTCACATTCCGTCACGTGAGTTTGAAGTTTGGCTCAACGGTGCCGACAACCTTCGTGCGCAATGGTGCAAAAGCGCGGGGCGTGCGAAATCACGGCTTTACGACGCTTCACATAGCAAGGTGTCGACATTTACGAAAAAAAGGACCAGAACTTAGAATTAATTTGAGGTGGGTTAATGATGTGACACCGGTACCAAATGCCACCACAATTCTGCCCAATCCCACCCTAAACGTTTCACCCGATAAGAATATCGTCACAGCCCATCTTACCCACATTTCACCCCTTCTTTTGACGCCTCTGCGACAGAGGTCAGATCCGCGATGCCCAACATTGCAATCACGCGGTTTTCTTATGGATGGCCGAGGATAACATTTCAGACATACCGCTGTTCAGAATCGAAACGAAAAGGCCTTAGTGGGTAGTATGAAGGGCATAAATGAAACCACACCTTTCCTTGGGATGTTGACTCCCACATAGTTCGCGGTCGAAATGTGCAGTTCACAGTGTGTGAACAATAGTAAGAAGTTGTTGACAACCTTCGACATTGCTGACACCCTGGAACGTTTTAACCCTATTATATGGAGAGTGAATGAATGTGATCACACCCCTTTAAAGTGCAGTGCGACTGCAATTTTTGCTTCCTTTCGCAGGTTGGAACCACTAGGAACTGTACAAAACCTTTTGACAAAATAATGTGATCTGAAGCAGCAAAGAGTCCTTATACTTTCTCACTGCTGCTCTTACACAGCCCCCTGTAGTGTGCTCACAGAGGGGTATGACATTGACACAGGCGAGAATAAAACTGCAAAAGTCCCTCTAAGGCTTCCCAGATTGGCAAAAGTCTCGGTGGCACCCAACCACATTTATTGAGAATTTTGAAACTGTACCTTTACTGAGAAAACCTCCCAAGGGGCCTGCATGTAGGCAACCACCTGACACACGTCCGAGGCCTGTTGCCTGCCTGCAGGCGCCTAGGAGTATTTTGCTGGTTTTCTCTGTAAAGGCACACTTTTGAAATACTCAATAAATGCATGCTGGTGCCTCCTAAAATTTTGTGGACTGGTGGCGTATTAGAGGGATCCTCTGCCATTTTATTAATGCATGTGTCAATGTTGCACCTCTCCACGATCACATCATAGGAGCATGAGAAACAGAGGCATGAGAAAAGCATAAGGGCCCTTTGCTAGTTAAGATCAGGTTCAAATTTCTTTAAATGATTTTCAATGGTCCTTAGTCATTCCACACTTAACACCAGAGCAAAAATTGCAGTCGCACTGCACTCCAAAGGTGACAACATGTTCAGTGGCGTTGCAGCCCCACGATGTCTGTTGAAATGGGTTGAATCGCCAATGAGCTGCCAACAGTGCCAAAGGTGGTCCAGCATGTCCTTTTGTTGATCGCACTCTGACTTGTCGCTTTCGACCACGAAATGTGTGTGACTCCACGTCCCAGTGAAAGGGCCGATTTCACTGACGCCCTTTATGCCACACCCTGAGGCATTTTCGTTTCGATTCTGAGCGGCGGTACGTCTGAAATGTTTCCTAGCCCACTCACAAGAAAATCGCATGATTTCAGCGCTGTTCGTCGTGGTTCTGACCTCCATCGCAGAAGCATCAAAAGAAGGGGTTAAATTTGGGAAAATGGCGTCGTAACAACCTTCCTATCGTGTGACACGTCCACGGTGGCGTCGTGCAGAATTGTGGTGAAATTTGGTGCCAATGTGACACTCTGTCTGAAGCACCGTCGAGTGCGTGGGAGGTGTCTCACGGCGCCACACATTTGCTTCGTTACAGAGGAATGTTACAGGCGCCTTTGAGCCACATTTTAAATTTATTTGTTGGAAGGATACACAGTCGTGAGGTTTCGAATAAGTGATCCTTTAATTTTGTTGGGCAGTGTACATTTTCGATGTTGGTGCAGTATAACCTTAGCATGAAGCATGATATTTTAATTCATTAATTCTTGAATACTAACACATTTTGCACACAGCATACACATAATCCACTGAATGTACCTGCAAAATTATATCAGTGAATGACACGTAGGTTAGGAGATATGACGTCATAAACGTCGAGATGCGTGAAAAACTAGCTTTTCGTATAACGATTCTTTAAATAATCAGCGAAGGGGTTACTTTTATTGACTAGAGGGCGAATTTGGGAAGACGGTGGCTCTTATTAACCAAAAAAGGTCCAGTGAAGGGCTAAGAATGCAGGTTTGAGACTGGGATTCCTACAAGCTAGGAGTGCAGTCGGAGAAAGATGCTCTTTGGGAATATATGTTGGGGAGCACATATAGAACTTCCAACGCACTTTGAGCAAACATTTATAGAAGAGAGCGTCATGGACTTTCAGTATGAAGGAAGCGAGGGTTGGAATCAGCCGATGGCAATAAGATGTCCAGAATCGAGGTTCTGTGTGTCTGAAGTTTGGAGGTACTTTTTGGTGAGTAAAATGGCGAAACCGGTAATCAACTTTGTTTCACCCTTTTTTATGCTTTCCAGTTCGTAGACAGAACGGGTTGTTCTGGAGCTGGGGGAGTCCAAATTGAGAATGTTTGGGAGAGGGGGTTCCAGTTTCGGCAGCTGTCTTACGACGACGAGAAACCTCCTGAAAACCTTGGTGAGTAGAGTGTCAGAATAATGAAATTAAGGGGACTGACTATTCTGGCAATAAAACAATTTCATCACTTGAGACAAAAAGCCTCTCAGATCTGTGATGAATTTTAGCACTGAATGGTAGGCACAGATGGTAGCAGGAATGTAGCAAGAGGTGCTGACAGATCTGATGATGGGGATACCCCAAAAAGGCGTTGTGGTGAAATGTTAATAGAAATTACATTGATGACCAAGCCTAGTGTGTTTCCATTCAAAATAATTTCATTTGTTTAAACATCAGTAGAACGTTTTTACTAGTAACTGGAATTCACGAATTATATTTCTTTTTCTTTTGCGGTGTCTCTTAGGAGAGCTGAAAGTTACATTTAAATATAATCTGCAAGAGTGTAGTAAAATTCTGCTTCGCTGTATCACGAGTAATAGCGAGGTTAACTGCTCGGATGAGACACTGACGATGATGATAAGGCGGCTGGAGACGGACCCGGGGGCGCCGCTGCCGTGTATTTCTGGCCGCGCTTAATGAGTGTAGCGGGCCAAAACTAACTGGCTTCACGAACTTCAGCGACGGCTCTGAGGGGGCATCGTCGGAGCGAGAGGTTTCTCCTTGATAAGAACCAGGGCATGACGACATAAACCTCAGTTAGACTTCCGCTCGCCAGACAGTATGACTCATGAATTCGCAGTAGGCGTCTGTCACGCGCGAATAACAAACGGCCGTATTTGCTTTGGCGCAGAAATGACGGCGACGGATCAGCGAAACTACGGCAGGGTTCCAACACCAGCAATGCTGCCTATTACGCATGATGCTAAAAATGCCGTAAACAAAAACTTACAAGTTATCCTACATGTGTCATCGGCTAAACTCGTAATTCCTGTAATATACAGGGTGTTTCAAAAATGACCGGTATATTTGAAACGGCAATAAAAACTAAACGAGCAGCGATAGAAATACACCGTTTGTTGCAATATGCTTGGGACAACAGTACATTTTCAGGCGGACAAACTTTCGAAATTACAGTAGTTACAATTTTCAACAACAGATGGCGCTGCAAGTGATGTGAAAGATATAGAAGACAACGCAGTCTGTGGGTGCGCCATTCTGTACGTCGTCTTTCTGCTGTAAGCGTGTGCTGTTCACAACGTTCAAGTGTGCTGTGGACAACATGGTTTATTCCTTAGAACAGAGGATTTTTCTGGTGTTGGAATTCCACCGCCTAGAACACAGTGTTGTTACAACAAGACGAAGTGTTCAACGGAGGTTTAATGTAACCAAAGGACCGAAAAGCGATACAATAAAGGATCTGTTTGAAAAATTTCAACGGACTGGGAACGTGACGGATGAACGTGCTGGAAAGGTAGGGCGACCGCGTACGGCAACCACAGAGGGCAACGCGCAGCTAGTGCAGCAGGTGATCCAACAGCGGCCTCGGGTTTCCGTTCGCCGTGTTGCAGCTGCGGTCCAAATGACGCCAACGTCCACGTATCGTCTCATGCGCCAGAGTTTACACCTCTATCCATACAAAATTCAAACGCGGCAACCCCTCAGCGCCGCTACCATTGCTGCACGAGAGACATTCGCTAACGATATAGTGCACAGGGTTGATGACGGCGATATGCATGTGGGCAGCATTTGGTTTACTGACGAAGCTTATTTTTACCTGGACGGCTTCGTCAATAAACAGAACTGGCGCATATGGGGAACCGAAAAGCCCCATGTTGCAGTCCCATCGTCCGTGAATCCTCAAAAAGTACTGGTCTGGGCCGCCATTTCTTCCAAAGGAATCATTGCCCTATTTTTCAGATCCGAAACGAAAACTGCATCACGCTAACTGGACATTCTTCGTGAATTTGTGGCGGTACAAACTGCCTTAGACGACACTGCGAACACCTCGTGGTTTATGCAAGATGGTGCCCGGCCACATCGCACGGCCGACGTCTTTAATTTCCTGAATGAATATTTCGATGATCGTGTGATTGATTTGGGCTATCCGAAACATACAGGAGGCGGCATGGATTGGCCTCCCTATTCGCCAGACATGAACCCCTGTGACTTCTTTCTGTGGGGACACTTGAAAGACCAGGTGTACCGCCAGAATCCAGAAACAACTGAACAGCTGAAGCAGTACATCTCATCTGCATGTGAAGCCATTCCGCCAGACACGTTGTCAAAGGTTTCGGGTACTTTCATTCAGAGACTACGCCATATTATCGCTACGCATGGTGGATATGTGAAAAATATCGTACTATAGAGTTTCCCAGACCGCAGCGCCATCTGTTGTTGACAATTGTAACTACTGTAATTTCGAAAGTTTGTCTGCCTGAAAATGACCTGTTGTCCCAAGCATATTGCAACAAACGGTGTATTTCTATCGCTGCTCGTTTAGTTTTTATTACCGTTTCAAATATACCGGTCATTTTTGAAACACCCTGTATGACTACATTATTCATTGCAGAGGTTCAAATGGTTCAAATGGCTCTGAGCACTATGTGACTTAACTTCTGAGGTCATCAGTCGTCTAGAACTTAGAACTAATTAAACCTAACTAACCTATGGACATCACACACATCCATGTCCGAGGCAAGATTCGAACCTGCGACCGTAGCGGTCGCTCGGTTCCAGACTGTAGCGCCTAGAACCGCACGGCCACTCCGGCCGGACATTGCAGAGGAATGAATTGACGTTTTGTTTATAGATGATGGCTTTAGTATCCTGAAGTTACTTTAATCGACAACAAAAAGAGAAACGCCGCAACTATCTACAATTTCGTGGAACGTACGATGTTCACTGAGGTGACCAAAGTCACGTGATACCTCCTAATATCGTATCGGATCTCCTATTGCATGGCGTAGTGCACCAAATCGACGTGGCGTGGAGTCAACTAGTCTCTGCCTCTATAGCCGTCCATGATTACCAAAGTGTTATCGGTTCAGGATTTTGTGCACGGGCTGACCTCTCGATTGCGTCCAGTAAATGTTCATTGGGATTTACATCGGGCGATCTGGATAGCGAACACAGTGAAAACTCTTGGCTTATGCAGATGATATAGTGTTGCTGAGTGAAACTGAAGAAGAACTGAAAGACATGTACAGATCTATCAGGCACAGTGCCAGCAGAATCGGGCTTTTGATTAACCAAGAGAAAACCGAATATATGGAAATAGGTCGTCATAAACTCAAATCCTTACTTTTAAATTCACCAACATTCTAAATTCAGAAAACTGCTCCAGTTTAAATAACTTGGATCACGTTTCAACAGTAAAAATATCATAACAATGGATATAAATGAAAGAATAGTCTCAGGATCAAGATATTTGTACTCACTAAGCAAGCCACTCAAAAGTACAGCTTTGTCAATCACCACAATAATGAAGGTATACAACACTATTATCTGCCCCATAGTACTGTACGGATCAGAAAGCTGGATGCTTACAAAGAATGAAAGGGAAAAGCTGAATGTTTTCGAAACAAAAGTAAAGAGAAAAATCTGGGGACCTGTGTTGGAGAATGGCGTATGGAGAATTCGAAAGAACAATGAAATTTATCAGTTAATGAAGAAACCCACTATCATCCAGAAATTAAAAAGTAGGAGACTGCAATGGGCTGGACATGTGGCCAGAATGGAAAACAACAGAATCACCAAGAAAGCATTTGAATGAACTCTCCAGGCAACAAGACCATTGGGCCGACCTCGTACAAGGTGGATAGATGACACAGAGAAGGACATCGCAGCACTAGGAATTCCCGCAGGGTAGAGAGAGGCTGCGAGAGACAGAAGGCGCTAGAAGCAGATCGTTGATGCAGCGCGTGGTCTACAGGGCCTATGATCGCTGAGGAGAGAGAGAGGAGAGAGAGAGAGAGAGAGAGAGAGAGAGAGAGAGAGAGAGAGAGATAGAGAGAGAGAGAGAGAGAGAGAGACCTGGACAGCTAAATCATTTGCTCGAATTGTGCAGAATGTTCTTCACACCAACAGCGAACAGCAGTCGCCAGTGACACGGCGCATTTTCATTCATAAAAATTCCATCGTTTTTTTGGGATAGAAGTCCATGAATGGCTGCAGATAGTCTCCGAGTAGCCGAACATAACATTTCCAGTCAATGATCGGTTCCGTCAGACCACAGAACCCAGTTGATTCCATGCTTTGTTTGCAACCAGGATCCATGGATTCGTAGGGTCTGCGCCACACTCGAACACCACAATCAGCTCTTACAAACTGAAATCAGGACTCGTCTGACTAGATTCCCAGTCGCCTAGGGTCCACAGCACATGGACACGGGCTCAGGAGAGGCGCTGCAGGCGATTTCGTGCTGTTAGCAAAGAGTATCGCGTCGGTCGTCTGCTGCCGTAGCCCATTAACGCCAAATTTCGCCTCACTGTCCAAACGGATATGTTCATAGCACGTTCCACATTGCTTCTGCTGTTATTTCACGCCGCGTTTCTTCTCTGTTAGCGCTGACAACTTTACGCAAACGCTGCTGCTCTCGGTCGTTAAGTGAAGGCCGTTAGCCACTAAACTGTCTATGGCGAGAGGCAATGACTGAAATTATATATTCTCGGCACACTCTTGAAAATGTTGATGTCGGAATACTAATTTCCTAACGATTTCCGAAATGGAATGTCCTATGCGTCGAGCTCTATCTACCATTCCTATCGTGCGGCCATAGTCACGTCGGAAACCTTTTCACACAAATCCCCGGAGTACAACTCACAGCTGCGTCAATGCACTGCCCTGTTATACCTTGTGTACACGATACTGTCGTATCACTGTCCCATGACTTAAGTCACTTCAGTGTATTTATCCGTAAACAGTTAACTCCCATCTTCAAGTGGCGGCGTACATCGCCTATTCAACTGACATGTTTACTTGGCTGTTTTATGAATGAATAAAGTTGGTTAATAATGTACATGGACATACATGAAATTTATGCACCGGTTTCGGGAATCACGCCTGTGGAAATAGTTCTCTCTCTGAAATAATGCTGACTACAGAAGAACATAGGAGATTGTCATTACATGGTAGTGTGGCCCTTTACTGTTCCTTATCTATATAAACGATTTAGGAGACAATTTGAGCAGCCGCCTTCGGTTGTTTGCAGATGACGTTGTCGTTTATCGACTAATAAAACGATTTAGTAGAAATATCGGAATGGTGCGAAAAGTGGCAGTCGACCTTAAACAACGAAAAGTGTGAGGTCATCCACATGAGTGCTAAAAACAACGCGTTAAACTTCGGTTATACGATAAATCAGTCTAATCTAAAAGCCGTAAATTCAACTAAATACTTAGGTATTACAATTACGAACAATTTAAATTGGAAGGAACACATAGAAAATGTTGTGGGGAAGGCTAACCAAAGACTGCGTTTCACTGGCAGGACACTTAGAAAAAGTAACAGACCTACTAAGGAGACTGCCTACACTACACTTGTCCGTCCTCTTTTAGAATACTGTTGCGCATTGTGGGATCCTTACCAGATAGGACTGACTGAGTACATCGAAAAAGTTCAAAGAAAGGCAGCACGTTTTGTATTATCGCGAAATGTGGGAGAGAGTATCACAGAAATGATACAGGATTTGCGATGGACATCATTAAAAGAAAGGCGTTTTTCGTTGCGACGGAATCTTTTCACGAAATTCCAATCACCAACTTTCTCCTCCGAGTGCGAAAATATTTTGTTGACACCGACTTACATAGGGAGGAACGATCACAAAGGGAAATCAGAGCTCGTACGGAAAGATACAGGTGTATACGAGATTGGAATAATAGAGAATTGTGAAGGTGTTTCGATGAGCCCTCTGTCAGGCACTTAAATGTGACTTGCAGAGTATCCATGTAGATGTAGATGTAGACATGGGGATTAGGCCGTAGTCCAAAGCATGTCTCTGTGTCTAAATTTTCTTCCCATAATGCTGAAAACGATTGCAGAGAATGCAAATAATCTGAATTTTCTAACTCAGTGCTCAGCTAGCCGCACTGTTTATACCCAACCACACAACGGTCGGGTCGTGAAGGAAGTCGACCGCTGTCTTAAGATCGTGGAACCGCGCAGACGCGTGTTAGCGAGCTTGCATTGAGGAACATTTGGCACTTTTCGCTTTCTTTAATAATAAAGCCCACGGCTTGTCTCATTTCAATCCTCCTTCTTTATTACTGTGGTTTTGAATTTCTGTGGTCTCTTTGTTCGTCCCAGTGTGGTAATTATTGGACGTTGACATACCGGAGAAACGAATTTGGTGGTTTCCTGTCTAAGCATACATTGCTTAGATCATGATCTAAGTGCTATGCAGTTACCAAGGACGCCAATACTCCTGTCTAGATACACAAACATTCCTTAAATCACGGCCTAAGTCCTATATAAGAAGCTTCCAAGGATGCTAATGCCGGCAGTGGAAGCCTACAGACCACACTACAATTTTAGAAAAAGAACACTTTCTCTAGCTTTAGATAAGTACTTTATAGTATGTTTGTGCGTTATTATTAAGTTGCAACACAGAAGAAACACTTAAGTTGCGTTAGAAATCCGTGCCCCCTTCTGAGGATATGTTTGAGTCGAAACTTATACCATTCTTTTTCTCGTCACTGTAAGATCTTTCATTCAAAGACTAACTAATGGCCAGTATGCGTTGCAATGCCTCTTTCAATTGTTAAGTAATTTATTGGAAGTAGATACACATGAACGAAACATACACTAATGTGCAAAACAATGATTTCTTCATCATTGCTTTATATCTGAATAAGTTTATTCATGTGTGAGCCATGCGTGGCTCGCGCTCGTGCCATCTCTTATCTTACATCCTGGGCTTTTTTTTTTTTTTCGTGCTCCCACCTCGTTATGTTTCAATTTCTGTTGTCCCTGAATTGCTGCTTTGTCCGCCCGTGAGCGGCAGCAGCAGCTCCTATCGATATAGCCCTCACGTGTTATATTTGCTGCACTGCTATTACTTCCCGGTTGTCGTCTGTCGTGGGGGCTCAGTTGGAATGTGCCAAGAGTGCAGTTCGGACCTGCCAGTCGGGCAGTTGGAACGCGGCACTAGTTCAGTCGGTTTGAAGCAGCAGTGAGGCCCGCATCTCCAAGGCTCGCCCGACCGTTAACGCCACACATCACTTGAGCCGGTGACGGTCATCGTGGATCGTCGGTCGGTCGTCCTACCGGACGACGTGAATTGGCTCGCCGATCGCTTCTGGGGTGGCTGTGTGTGCGAATCGACTCCCGAGTAGTGTCGTTCAAGTCTTCTTGCAAATGTTTGTCAAACTGTGTGTGTAGTTGGTGTCATTTCCACTGACAACTTGTTTTAAATGTTGACGGCGTACTGGCATTGAGTCGGTCGGCTGGAGCGGATCAGCAAGCAAGTCTCCGCGCGGCGCAGTCGGCCGGGCCCGCGCGCTGTCTCTACGCAGTGTTGGAGCGTGTGGGGGACTGTTCGAGTGCTGCGAGGTTCGTGGCTCACCGACCCAGGACATGAAAGTTGAGTGGTGATTTAATTACCGAAGCCACGTCTGTTCACGTTGTGCCGTTGGTTGGTGGTTCGCTGTTGGTGGTGTTCCTGGGAGCAACAGTGAGTGTTCGTTAGTGAAGATTTAGCCGCCGTGTGGTGGAATTAACTATATTTCTCGATTTGAAATTCAAGTGTACCAGCGGAGTTTTCTGCCTTGTGGCCGTTAGTGTTCCGGTTACCTGCCCTGGTCGCTGACGTAAATTCAGGCAGTGTCCTTTCCTCACCTGATGTCGCTGTCCAACATGGTGTGTAGTTTTTGACAGCTTAATGTTTATGGACGGCTGTATCTGTAACGTTTTGGCTTTGGAAACCTCGTATACTGGTCGGTGGTTAGCAAGTCGTCTTTCGGTGGGTTCCTGACTGTCTCTTGGTTGTGTTGGCGGCGGATCGAGTATAGTTGGGCCGACTTCTTGTCTCACCTAAGCGAACGTTAAGAGTTCAAGGGCAGACCGAGCCCCCTGGAACCTTATGAGCGCCGTTGCCTATACTGCCTTCTTATTAGCGTTTAACTGTGTATTTTTAATGGCTCATAGCCGATGGTTGGAATTTGTATGCTTGTAATTGTGTTTTATAAGCAAAGGCCTTCAGCCGTTTTAAAAGTAAGTTTTTCCAAATTGGACAAGTCTTACGTTGTCTGAAGATAAAGCTTGGGCCTTCTGCCTGTTGAAAATTTATTGTATTGTTTTTAAAGCATCGGCCTTCAGCCGCTTTAGGTTTTAAGGATTCTACTTATTAAGTGTTATCTTTTGGGAGATAAAGCTGTGGGCTTCCTGCCTGTTGAAAATTTATTGTAGTCTATTATTTTTAAAAGCATCAGCCTTCAGCCGCTTCAAGTTTTAAGGTTCTTACTTATTAAGTATTACTTTCTTTCAAGATAAAGCTGTCGGCCTTCGGCCTGTTGAAAATTTATTGTAGTTGTGTTGTTCTCAAAATGACGGGCCTTCAGCCGCTTTAAAATTTTGGATTCTTACTTATCGAGTCTTACATCACTTGGGCTTAAATACTATTTACGCTTAAAGGCTTTGGGCCTTCTGCCTTGGAAAACTGTAATTTTTTTTAAACAAAGGCCTTCAGCCGTTTTGAAGTAAGGTTTCTTATTGGTAATGAAGCCTAGAGCCTTCTGTCTCAAAAATAATAATAATAATAATAATAATAATAATAAATAAATAAATAAAAATTATAGAAATTGTATTTGATTCATGGGCCTTCAGCCGTTTTAGAATTGAAGAGGTTTTCTGTCGATAGTCAAGCTTAGAAGTTGCGCTGTAATGTTTGGACAACTAAATAAAGTGTTATGTCTGGAGTGAAACTGACAGCCGCTCATTCTGGCCCCCTTCCACAATTCCTACTACTTGTCCTGTCCTGCGGGTTTAACAGGGCGTCTCAATGTGCTCTGGGATATAAAATAATTTTGGTCTTTTCGTCCTGTGCAAAAACAAATAAATTTTTCGCCTGTCACCTTGATGAGCATGCAACATATAACTGGCCATGCGAAAAGCATTGATTTTCCAGATGTAATCCACATACTTGAAGTGACTTTCCTTGTTCTTTGGCGATGGTAATTGAGAATGCTGGGTAATGGGGAAATGTCTGAAATGAAATGACATGCCGATATGGTTGATAGGAATATGTGGAATGAGCATATCATTTCCGTTTGAATTTCGATTCAGGATTGTCGCCTCAATGATGTACCGCGTAAACTTTGTGGCGAGGAGCCTTGTTTCATTGCACAGTCGAGGTGGATTAATGTTGCACAGAGGAATTATTGGTGCCCCAATTTTGAGTTACAATGTATGCGCAGGACACCAGGAAGATCCAAGGAATCCAAAAACTCAAACAGTTTAAAGTACCGTCCGCATTCACGACGCTGTCATTCAATTTGTATGAGAGGTAACGTGTCCGTGGATGGTGTAGTAGAGTGCACCGGCTTCGGTGTTTTCTGGTGCCAAAATAAGACGTTCGGAAAGCCATCGATGATTTTTGTAATTCTTGGCAATTTGTGGGGAAACGTTCACGTAAACGATCAGCTAAATTTCCTGCTGCGCGTTGCCCTTGTGATTCCAAAGCACGCGATCGAGCAGCTCGTAAACGGTCAGATAAATCTCTTGCCAGTTACTGAGCAACCCGTAAACGATGCTTGAGTTGCAGGTAATCACTTTCTTCTTCGTGCCTGGCTGGTGGACCCACCAACTGATGCGAGTTTAGGACGGATGATCGTTTTCAAGGAGAAAGTAGCGACAACTTTACAAAGTTTCACTCGATCGTATAAACTAATTATTTTGCTTATGTACGGAAATTACTGTATAGGCTACTCACTTTTTTCAAACAAACTGTTATACAGGATTACCGACATGTGGGTGCTTTCAGAAAAGTCGAGAAATGCAGCATTGTGTTTCTCGCAGCCGATTTTAACAGTAAAGCGGTAGAATGTTGCTGGAAAACTAATAGCTACAAACTTTCTCGAAAGAGTATCGATCATGTTGTAAAACACCGCATGTAAATGAGGTTATCACTTTTTGAGCTCATACGTGCATAACAGACAGAGAAATGTTCAAATGGGATCATCAGTCCCTAAGCTTACACACTACTTAACCTAAATTATCCTAAGGACAAACACACACACCCATGTCCGAGGGAGGACTCGAACCTCCGCCGGGGCCAGCCGCACAGTCCATGACTGCAGCGCTTCAGACCGCTCGGCTAATCCCACGCGGCTACAGACAGACAAACACTCATTTTTACATATATAAGGATTATATAGTATATTTTGAAGAGAAAGAAACAATATAAGCTATAATTTTTATGAAGTGTAGTAGTAGACCGGCTTAAGACCATACAGCTTCATTATCAGTACCCTATCAGTTTAATAAGTCACAGCTGCAAAAATACTAACGCGAATTCTTTACAGACGAATGGAAAAACTGGTAGAAGCCGACCTCGGGGAACATCAGTTTGGATTCCGTAGAAATGTTGGAACACGTGAGGCAATACTGACCTTACGACTTATCTTAGAAGAAAGATTAAGAAAAGGCAAACCTATGTTTCTAGCATTTGTAGACTTAGAGAAAGCTTTTGACAATGTTAACTAGAATACTCTCTTTCAAATTCTGAAGGTGGCAGGGGTAAAATACAGGGAGCGAAAGGCTATTTACAACTTGTACAGAAACCAGATGGCACTTATAAGAGTCGAGGGGCATGAAAGGGAAGCAGTGGTTGGGAAAGGAGTGCGACAGAGTTGTAGCCTTTCCCCGATGTTATTCAATCTGTATATTGAGCAAGCAGTAAAGGAAACAAAAGAAAAATTCGGAGTAGGTATTAAAATTCATGGAGAAGAAGTAAAAACTTTGAGGTTCGTCGATGACATTGTAATTCTGTCAGAGACAGCAAAGGACTTGGAAGAGCAGCTGAACGGAATGGACAGTGTCTTGAAAGGAGGATATAAGATGAACATCAACAAAAGCAAAACGAGGATAATGGAATGTAGTCAAATTAAGTAGGGTGATGCTGAGGGAATTAGATTAGGAAATGAGACACTTAAAGTAGTAAAGGAGTTTTGCTATTTAGGGAGTAAAATAACCGATGATGGTCGAAGCAGAGAGGATATAAAATGTAGACTAACAATGGCAAGGAAAGCGTTTCTCAAGAAGAGAAACTTGTTAACATCGAGTATAGATTTAAGTGTCAGGAAGTCGTTTCTGAAAGTATTTGTATGGAGTGTAGCCATGTATGGAAGTGAAACGTGGACGATAAATAGTTTAGACAAGAAGAGAATAGAAGCTTTCGAAATGTGGTGCTACAGAAGAATGCTGAAGATAAGGTGGGTAGATCACGTAACTAATGAGGAGGTATTGAGTAGGATTGGGGAGAAGAGGAGTTTGTGGCACAACTTGACTAGAAGAAGGGATCGGTTGGTAGGACATGTTTTGAGGCATCGAGGGATCACAAATTTAGCATTGGAGGGCACCGTGGAGGGTAAAAATCGTAGAGGGAGACCAAGAGATGAATACACTAAGCAGATTCAGAAGGATGTAGGTTGCAGTAGATACTGGGAGATGAAGAAGCTTGCACAGGATAGAGTAGCATGGAGAGCTGCATCAAACCAGTCTCAGGACTGAAGACCACAACAACAACAACAACATCAGTACCCTGTATAAACTATTAAAGTTGCCGTCACATACAGGGTGATTCAAAAAGAATACCACAACTTTAGGAATTTAAAACTCTGCAACGACAAAAGGCAGAGCTAAGCACTATCTGTCGGCGAATTAAGGGAGCTATAAAGTTTCATTTAGTTGTACATTTGTTCGCCATTTCAGCCAATAAAGTTTTTGGTCTCTTTTTCTTCGAAGGTGCTACTGTAACTGGACTACAGTATCTGGAGACGTTAGAGAATTGGCTGATCCCTCAGCTCGAACAAGAAGCACAACAATTCATATTTCAGCAGGATGGAGCGCCACCACATTGGCACTTATCTGTCCGTAACTACCTGAACGTCAACTACCCGAGGCGATGGATCGGCCGCCAGGCAGCCCGTGACAGAGCACTTCATCACTGGCCTCCAAGAAGCCCTGATCTTACCCCCTGCGATTTTTTCTTATGGGGGTATGTTAAGGATATGGTGTTTCGGCCACCTCTCCCAGCCACCATTGATGATTTGAAACGAGAAATAACAGCAGCTACCCAAACTGTTACGCCTGATATGCTACAGAGAGTGTGGAACGAGTTGGAGTATCGGGTTGATATTGCTCGTGTGTCTGGAGGGGACCATATTGAACATCTCTGAACTTGTTTTTGAGTGAAAAAAAACCTTTTTAAATACTCTTTGTAATGATGTATAACAGAAGGTTATATTATGTTTCTTTCATTAAATACACATTTTTAAAGTTGTGGTGTTCTTTTTGAATCACCCTGTATTATAAAAAAACACCGATATTTCATAAAAATTGTAGCCGCTAGGTGAATTTCCTTTCTCCACCAAATGAACTGCGTATCTACGGATGCACTGCAATCAGGGTTGCAATTTGGGTTGTGGGGCGCTCAACTGCGCCGTTATCAGCGCCCGTACAATTTCCCAACCTTTGCTCAGCCCAATCTCACCACTTTCATGAATGATGATGAAATTGTGAGGACAATACGAACACCCAGTCATCTCGAGGCAGGTGAAAATCCCTGATCCCGCCGGGAATCGAACCCGGGACCCCATGCTCGGGAAGCGAGAACGCCACCCCGTGACCACGAGCTGTGGACATCAGCCACTTCGTGGAATAGAATCAAGATTATTTAATATCTAGGAAAGTTTTCCTAATGGACTGGTATCTACTATAGATGTGTTGTCCAAGTGTTCCAACATTAACTGTGTACAACTTTTTCAGAATTTAGTGCTGAACAGAAACTTACAATTGGTGTCTATAGTTCGATGCTGCATTACTTTGTCAGTCCCTGGAACTCTTGTTATATTGGAGCGTCACTGGAACTGCGGTCGGCGGTTGTTAACAGCGGGAGCTCAGCGCAGTCCAGAACACAGCACCCGTGTCAACAAAAAGTTGTAACAGCGCAGCTCTCCCCAGATGTTCGCCGTCCTACTCCGAGCAAAAGAACGGTCTGCGGCGTGAATCTGGCGCCGTGTTACGGGAGCTGCTGCGTGCAGCTTTACGCTTCAGAAGGAATTTCAATTTCGTTCGCTCCACGAGTAAATTCGGCGTGATCTGATTATTCCACATTGCGACTGCTGACGCTCGGAGACTATCTTTCTCGAAGATGTTGGCGAAGTATTCCAATGTATTACGCTGAAACAACAAGTTCCAATGGAAAGGGCAGCAACATCTATGTCTACAATGATACGATGTGCGACACAAATCGCGTTATCACTGTCGTCGTGGCTGCAGATCGAGCTGCGCACACTTACGCTAACAGGATATTTCAGGATGTCCAGAGTGATCCCCTGTTTTACAGGAATGTGAAGAAATAAAAAAAAGAATGTAAGGTTCGACGAGTACATTACAATCCCTGTTAGAAGCGGCAAAGAACTTGGAAAAGCAGTTTTAGGCCACTGATACTGCCATGAAAAGAGGCTATAAAATGATTATCAACTAAACTAAAACAAGGGTAATGAAATACAGTGGAATTATATGACGCGATGCTGAGGGAATTAGATTACAGCATGAGGTACTGAAATAAGTACCTGAGTGTTATTATTTGTGCAGCAAAAACGAAAAACATTTGTGAAAAAGAAAAATTGGTTTGTTGTTGTTGTGGTCTTCAGTCCAAAGATCTGGTTTGCAAGCTTCTTCATCTCCGAGTAACTACTGCAACTATATCCTTCTGTATCTATTTAGTGTATTGATGCCTTGGTCTCCCTCTACGGTTTTTTCCCTCCGCGCTTTCCCTCCAATACTAAACTGATGATCAAAAAAATGGTTCAAATGGCTCTGAGCACTATGGGACTTAACTTCTGTGGTCATCAGTCCCCTAGAACTTTGAACTATTTAAACCTAACTAACCTAAGGACATCACACACATCCATGCCCGAGGCAGGATTCGAACCTGCTACCGGAGCGGTCGCGCGGTTCCAGACTGTAGCGCCTAGAACCGCTTGGCCACCCCGGTCGGCAAACTGATGATCCCTTGATGCCACAGACCGTGTCCTACCAACCGAACCCTTCTTCTAGTCGTGCCACAAATTCCTCTTATCCCCAGTTCTATTCAGTACATCCTCATTAGTTCAGTGATCTACCCATCTAATCTTCAGCATTCTTCTGTAGCACCACATTTCGAAAGCTTCAATTCTCTTCTTGTCTAAATTATTTATCGTCCATGTTCCACTTCCATACATGGCTACACTCCGAACAAATACTTTCAGAAGAGTTCCTGACACTTAAAGCTATATTCGATGTTAACAAATTTAAATTTCTCTTCTTCAGAAACGCTTTCCTTGCCATTTCCAGTCTACATTTTACATCCTCTCTACTTCGACCATCATCAGTTATTTTGCTCCACAAACAGCAAAACTCATCTACTACTTTAAAGTGTCTCATTTCCTAATCCAATTCTCCCAGCATCATCTGATTTAATTCGCTTACATTCCATTATCCTCGTTTTGCTTTTGTTGACGTTCATCTTATATCCTCCTTTCAAGACACTGTCCATTCCGTTCAACTGCTCCTCCAGGTCCTTTGCTGTCTCTGATAGAATTACAACGTTGTCGGCAAACCTCAAAGTTTTTATTTGTTCTCCACGGATTTTAATTCCCACTCCAAATTTTTCTTTTGTTTCCTTTACTGGTAGCTCAACGTACAGATTGAATAACATCTGGGATAGGCCACAACCCTGTCTCACTCCCTTTCCAACCACTGCTTCCCTTTCATGCCTCTCGTCTCTTATAATTGCCATCTGGTTTCTGTAAAATAAATAGCCTGTATTTGACACCTGCCACCTTCAGAATTTCAAAAAGAATTCCAGTCAACATTGTCAAAAGCGTTCTCTGTCTACAAATACTAGAAACGTAGGTTTGCCTTTCCTTGATCTAAGGTAAGTCGTAGGATCAGTATTGCCTCACGTGTTCCATCATTTCTACGGAATCGAAACGGGTCCTCCCCGAGGTCGGCTTCTACCAGTTTTTCCATCTGTAAAGAATTCGTCTTAGTATTTTGCTGAAGTGATTTATTAAACTGAGAGTTCGGCAATTTTCACTCCCATCAGCACTTGCTTTCTTTGGGATTGGAATTACTATATCGTTTAAAATCGCATATAAATCTGAGTGGCAGAAAATATTTTCTGGAGTATAGCCTTGCACGGAAGTGAAAATGGACGATAAAGAGTTCACATAAGAAAAGAATGGCAGATTTTTATATGTTGTCTACAGAGGAACGGTGAACGTTATGTGGATATGTCGAATAATTAATGAGGATGAAGCAAATGGAATTAGTGAGAAACCAGAAATTAACTAAAAGAGATCAGTTGATTGGACACATCCTGAGGTGTCAAGGAATCGTCAGTTCGGAAAACTTGGAAAGTGTGTGTATGTGAGGGGGGGGGGGGGGGGGAGCTACAAATTGTAGGAAACCAAGCGCTTGCTACAGCTAGCAGTTTGAAATGGATGTGAGTCATACCAGTTATGCAGTAGTTATGCTTGCACAGGCTAGACTAGCGTGGAGAACTGCATACAAACCAGTCATCGTAGCGGTGGTGGTAACAACATGATGGGTACAGCCTGCGATCGGCTACAGGCGGATTTTGTGACACTCAAACACTGGCCGGAAACACGATGCGCGTGAAAAGCTCACAACACAGAACAGTGAAACAGTCGGAGCAGTGAGACACAGTTACCCACACACCGCGTCGAGCGAAGCGTGTCGGGAGGTACTACGGGTATTAGCGAGCTATGTACAGCTGTGTAACGACTTCGGAGTAAGCACACATGAACAACCATCCGCGTCGCGTGACGCTTTACAGTCGTCGTCACACGTTCTGAAATGATTAGCGTGCTGGTAAAGGGAACAAAGAAAATGAAAGTACTAACACGTTTTGTTACTAGTAACCCGAATGGGTTACGGTAATGGGACAAGAGAACGCCGAAAACGGCTGTAGTGTAAAGGAAATGACAGGCACATCTCCACAAAGGGTGAAACATTTAACTGTTCCAGCAGTCTAGAGCAGCCTCACATGTATCATAATTAGAGTTGCAAAACTGTCGTAAGCCACCGCACACTGTCATAAGGAGGCGCAGTCTACGGTAGGTTTGGTCAGTTAAGATCGTAACCGCGTTAGCTGTACGTTTGGTGCGTTGTACAGCTGTCGGGCGTTACCTCATTTCGATCGCTTTGTTTGCGTATGCGATCAGTGTCGTAATAGATACCTCTAGAAACCGGAAGCGGTGAACCGTCTTGAAACTGAGTGAGGACCGCGCAACATACGGAACATTTTTGTTCTGCATGGTTTACCTCCAGCCTGTTACTAAAAAATTAACAGTATTTATAGCAAAACTTAAACTGTCAGTGTTCCGTTCAGGTATTACTCGAATATTGTTGATTTGCAACGTGAAACAGACGGATGTTGTAGTAAAAATAAAGAAAAGCGATACAAATTTATCATTTAGCTACGGGAAACGCAATTTCCTCAAAAAAGGTTCAATAAAAAAAGCGCAGAACAAAAGCATATCAAATGTCGCTTCAATACTTCGACGAGCTTATATAACCATGTTTCTGTTATTCCCAAACAACACTTGCACTTATCAATAATAAGACGAAGCTACGGTATGTTGATGATTTTCACTTATGGACCGTCTGACAGCAACTGAATAAAACACAATTTTAGTGCCATACGCGTTTCGCCTTTATTTCTGCAAGGCATCATCAGTGGCCTGTAATATGTACATATGTTAGCTATTTTATTTACATTTTTGTCACTGTGCCTATAGGTTATCAACAGTTCTCGTGGTTGGTATTTCCTATTAAGTAGTAATGTTTTGAACTGTACTTACAGGTTGCGTAGACAGTTTCTTACATATTACGCTCCTGTTGGATTTTTGGTCTTGTTCTTCTTCCTATGAGCGCCAATTTGCTGTTTTTTCCGCATTCCACAGCACTATGCGCCGAACGCTTGTTTTAATGCAATGTTTTGGTTTCTGTTGCCGACTGGCAAATGTTTTTGCCAAAGATCGAATATTACTGCCAAACTTATGAGTGTAACTATCGAAGTATCTGTGGTCTGTTCGTGTATGCATTTGTGTGTGTGTGTGTGTGTGTGTGTGTTTGGTGTCATATTAATTTAATTTTATTGTATTTAATTATTTATTTTTGTTTATGTCCTGTGTATGTGTGTGTGTCTGTGTTTTGGTGTGATTTTTTTTTTTTTTGAGGGGGGGCTGTGTGTGTGTGTGTGTGTGTGTGTATTTTGGTGTTATATACTTTTTTTATGTTATCATTTCCTTTATTAAGTGCAGTAAGGAGCCTGTGCTGATGTGTGTTTGTTCATTTATCACATGTTTGTTTCCTGCTATGGCTTTCTGGATGTGGAAGTTTTCTTGCATTTGTATAAGATGTTTGTCATGGTTGCTTATTCTCATTATTTTCATTTCTTGTTCCATGTTTGTAGGATGATGGTTGTAGTGTTTTAAATGCTCTGCAAATGTGGAATGGTTTGTTTCATACTTCCAACATCTGATATGTTCTTTGTATCTTGTTTCAAAATTTCTGCATGTCATGCCTATGTATACTGCATCACAACTTTGACATTCAAGTTTATATATTCCTGATTGTTGGAATTTGTCCCTCTTGGTAGCTGGCTTGCTTAGGTGTGATTGAAGGGTTTGCCCAGGCTTATATGCTATTTTGAAGCCCTGTCTCTTTAGGATGTTTGCAACTCTGTGTGTTAGTTTATGTGTGTAGGTCATGGTGTACCATCTGGTTCTTTTCTGTGTGGTGTTGTCATTGTGTGTGTTTGTTGAGTGTGTTTGTAAGTTTTCAGCTTGTGAGCTCTTTTGTATTGTGGAAATGTTGTGTTTGTTTTTTATTTGTGTTTTTATTTTTTGATTGAGCCTGTGTACCACATGTGTGTCGTACCCGTTGTTCCTAGCTATTTGTATGATCGTGTTCATTTCTTGTTCATAGTTTCTCTTACTGAGTGGGATTCTGTTTAATCTATGTAACATGTGTCTTAGTGCTGCAAATTTCTGGCTTTGGGGGTGGTTGGATGTGGAATGTATTATTGTGTCCGTGGCTGTTGGTTTTCTAAAGATGTTAAATGTATGTTTTCCATTTTCTTTTTTAAATGTAATGTCAAGAAAATTTATTTGATTTTCTTTTTCTTTTTCAAGTGTGAATTTTATGTTCTTATGAGCTTTGTTTATTTCTGAATGGAGTTCATCTATTTTTTCACTTGGCTCGTCTACCAAACAAATAATGTCATCCACGTATCTGTACCAATATATGATTTTGAAACTTTCATTTGTGGTTATCTTATCAAATATCTGATTTTCAAGGTGACTGATGAAAATGTTTGCTAGTGTTCCTGATATTGGGGATCCCATGGGCAGTCCATCAGTTTGTAGATATTATTCTTCCTCAAACTGAAAGTAGTTTTGTTCAGTTGTCAGTCTGAGCATATCTGTTATTTCTTTTATTGCGTCTGTGGTGAGGTTGCTGTGGGATGAGAGATTTTGTTCTATGATTTCTATTGTTTCTGTGATAGGGATGGAGGTATACATGCAGAAATTTTGAAACAAGATACAAAGAACATATCAGATGTTGGAAGTATGAAACAAACCATTCCACATTTGCAGAGCATTTAAAACACTACAACCATCATCCTACAAACATGGAACAAGAAATGAAAATAATGAGAATAAGCAACCATGACAAACATCTTATACAAATGCAAGAAAACTTCCACATCCAGAAAGCCATAGCAGGAAACAAACATGTGATAAATGAACAAACACACATCAGCACAGGCTCCTTACTGCACTTAATAAAGGAAATGATAACATAAAAAAAGTATATAACACCAAAATACACACACACACACACACACACACACAGCCCCCCCTCAAAAAAAAAAAAAAATCACACCAAAACACAGACACACACACATACACAGGACATAAACAAAAATAAATAATTAAATACAATAAAATTAAATTAATATGACACCAAACACACACACACACACACACACACAAATGCATACACGAACAGACCACAGATACTTCGATAGTTACACTCATAAGTTTGGCAGTAATATTCGATCTTTGGCAAAAACATTTGCCAGTCGGCAACAGAAACCAAAACATTGCATTAAAACAAGCGTTCAGTGCATAGTGCTGTGGAATGCGGGAAAAACAGCAAATTGGCGCTCATAGGAAGAAGAACAAGACCAAAAATGCAACAGGAGCGTAATATGTAAGAAACTGTCTACGCAACCTGTAAGTACAGTTCAAAACATTACTACTTAATAGGAAATACCAACCACCAGAACTGTTGATAACCTATAGGCACAGTGACAAAAATGTAAATAAAATAGCTAACATATGTACATATTACAGGCCACTGATGATGCCTTGCAGAAAATAAAGGCGAAACGCGTATGGCACTAAAATTGTGTTTTATTCAGTTGCTGTCAGACGGTCCATAAGTGAAAATCATCAACATACCGTAGTATTACGCGCAACTGAGGAGGGCAGGACCAAAAAATTGAAGATGTCAATAAGACGAAGCAATTGCCTTCGATCATGACGAAGAACGTTGTACAGAGTACAAAGTAATAATGATAATTACATAGACTTCTTTATGATTGCGAAAAGTTACACGAGCAACTGATTTTTATTAGTTATAAAATGCAATTTATATTTTGTAAGAATATAAAATGCATAATGCACGAACACTGAACGATCTGCGGTTCTAACTACGGGAAAACAAACAAGCAAAGTCGTCGTCTCCCGGTTTCCCTCTCATAATTCATTTACGTCTCTTTCCCTACCAATGCTACCAATATTATCGGTAATCCTACCATTCACTACATTATTTATGTACTATACTAAAACTAACGAACCGCAGCCTTCGTAGAGAGCTGCTCTGCAGTATATCAATCAGCCCTGTAGAGACAGCAAATCCTGTAGTATTCTGTACCGAGAACCGTGTTGAAGTTCACGCCTGCCACACTGTCGCCTAATAAACAAAATACGAACGAACTGGATATCCTAATAGCTTTGTTACTGTCTAGAACAGTTCCCAAGAAACATAACACAGCATGTCGTAAAAATAGCTTCGTACCATTACTGTTCAAAAGAGGAAAAGTCAGATATTGTAGGGGGTGTTTCAGAACCTGGCGCTAAAACTTCAAGAATGGTTCAAATGGCTCTGAGCACTATGGGACTTAACTTCTGAGCTCATCAGTCCCCTAGATCTTGTAAATACTTAAACCTAACTAATCTAAGGACATCACACACATCCATGCCCGAGGCAGGATTCGGACCTGCGACCGTAACGGTCGCGCGGTTCCAGACTGTAGCGCCTAGAACCGCTCGGCCACGTTCAGAATGGATTCCCCATGTAACGGGGAGAAAAAAAGGCTATGTGAGCATGAGTCCGACGGAAATGCATAGTTGCAGAGTTGTTCGATCATGTTACGCAGAACGCACTGCATGTGGAAAACGCAAGATGCCGATTACAAGTGTTACACAAGTAATAAATTTGTGAATCAATGTGATTTGGGCCTGAATATTCTCCAGCAAACGCACCTGAAGTGCAGTGATCGCCAGTTAAATACGCAGCTGTCGGCTTATGTGTGATTAGTAATTTTGATGTGCAGTCTGCTCTGAAGTGACACAAAACTGCCAGGAACGTTAGCCAGCCGTTGTGACCGAGCGGTTCTAGGCGCTTCAGTCTGTAACCGCGCGACCGCTACGATCGCAGGTTCGAATCCTGCCTCGGGCATGGATGGGAGTGCTGTCCTTAGGTTAGTTACGTTTAAGTAGTTCTAAGTTCTAGGGGACAGATAACGTCGGATTAAGTCCCATAGTGTTCAGAGCCATTTGAACCATTTTTTAACGTTAAATATATCCGTAGTCATTAGCAAAGAAGTATATAGGGTGGTTTGTAATTGCCTGTGCACGTGGTTTGCAGTCTGCAAATGCACACCAACCAAGAGATCTTGACCATGCATTACATGTACGCTTTGGCGGACACCAGTGCATTGAAGGCACGTCGCTTGTACCAGGAACTCTGCCCATTTGGCAGATTACCAGACCCAAAGACATTGACGGAATTCATGGCTGGCTCTGTGAATACTGGAGTTCCTCACGTCCATCAGGCAGCGGGGGTCGGCCAAGACGTACACCAGAGGACGGTATACTCAACTCTGTGGTGGAAAGTCCTGGCATCAGCACGTGACGATCTGGACACATATGTGTGGAAAAATGCTATATCGATACCATCTGCAGTATGTACAACCCTTGTCTCCTGCAGATCATCCTCCAACAGTAACGTCCTGCCAGTGATTCCTGCAGCAATGTGTTATGACGCCCAACTAAGCAGCTGTTGTTTTATTCACAGATGAAGCCACATTGGCAGGCTGTGATGGCCGAGCGGTTCTAGGCGCTTCAGTCTAGAATCGCGCGACGGCTACGATCTCAGGTTCGAATCCTGCCTCGGGCATGGATGTGTGTGATGTCCTTAGGTAGGTTTAAGCAGTTCTAAGTTCTAAGGGACAGATGACCTCAGATGTTGAGTCTCATAGTGCTCAGAGCTATTGGAACCATGAAGCCACATTCACAAGAGACGCAATCCAAAATCTGCTTAACCACCAGATGTGGACAGACACAAATCGATAAGCAACTAACCAATCGTCTCACCAACAGAGGTTCTCCATTATCGTCTAGGCAGTCGTTGTTGGCAACTACTCGTTGGGACCAAACGTCCTTCCAAGGAGGCTTACTGAACAGAACTATACAGATTTCTTCGGCACTGCGCTGCACTGCCTGACTACTTGGAAGACTTGTCACACGTATCGCGTCGACAACTGTATTTGATGCACGAAGGTGCTCCCGCACGCTTCAGTCTGTCTGCCCGGAGGCACGGCGTGAATGCACATTTGTCTGAGCGCTGGATTGGTAGAGGCGGACCGATTGCTTGGCCACGCCGTCACTCCAAAAGAAATGAACACTATTTTTGTAAAAATACAGTCTTCACTCTGCATGTGTGAAAGTCTTACAGTGTCTAGATACATCCTTCCCTCTTGTTTTCAAACTTAGTTCAACCTGTTCCCGTGAGTGGCGCCGTCACAGCATGTTTTCAAGATGGCTGCTACACTTGACGTTCGTCAGAAGCAACGTGCTGTCATAGAATTCCTGTGCTGTGAAAACGAGACAGTGGGAAACATCCACAAGAGGTTGAAAAAGGTGTACGGAGATGCTGCTGTCGATTGCAGTACAGTTAGTCGGTGGGAAAGCAGGTTACGTGATGAAAGCGGGCACAGCAATATTGAGGATTGTCCTCGCAGCGGCAGGCCTCGTACTGCACACACACTCCAGACAATGTGCAGACGGTTAACGAATTGGTGACTGCTAACAGACGCTTC
This sequence comes from Schistocerca piceifrons, assembly GCF_021461385.2. NCBI lineage: Eukaryota > Metazoa > Arthropoda > Insecta > Orthoptera > Acrididae > Schistocerca > Schistocerca piceifrons. Next base: position 119,236,213 of record NC_060144.1, read on the forward strand.
ACAGTGAACGAATTGTCACGCTACGTTGGGATAGGGGAAGGAAGTGTTTGCAGAATACTGAAAGTGTTGGCGTTAAAAAAGGTTTGTGCCAGGTGGGTTCCCAGGATGTTGACAGTGGCTCACAAAGAAACAAGAAAAACGGTTTGCAGCGAACTTTTGGAACAGTATGAGAATGGTGGAGATGAATATCTTGGAAGAATTGTGACAGGTGATGAAACATGACTCCATCATTTTTCACCAGAGACGAAGAGGCAATCAATGGAGTGGCATTACGCAAATTCACCCAAGAAAAAAAAAATTCAAAACCACACCTTCTTCTGGAAAAGTTATGGCTACGGTGTTTTTCGATTCCGAAGGACTCTTGCTTGTGGACATCATGGCAAGTGGAACCACCATAAATTCTGATGCATATGTGACGACACTGAAGAAACTTCAAGCTCGACTGTCGTGTTCGACCACGTCGGCAAAAGGAGGATGTTTTGCTGTTGCACGACAATGCACGGCCACATGTCAGTCAAAAAACCATGAAAGCGATCACGAAACTCGGATGGACAACACTGAAACACCCGCCTTACAGTCCTGACCTGGCTCCATGTGACTATCATCTCTCTGGGAAACTGAAAGACTCTTTTCGTGGAACAAGCTTTGAAGATGATGACTCCCTTGTGCACGCTGTCAAACAGTGGCTCCAACAGGTTGGTCCAGAATTTTACCATGCGGGTATACAGGCGCTGGTTCCAAGATGGCATAAGACAGTTGAGAGGGATGGAAATGAAAATATTGTTCCTAAAGGATGCACTACACACTGTAAAACTTTCAAACATGTAGAATGAAAGATGGATTTTTAAAAAAATAGTGTGCATTTCTTTTGGAGTGACCCTCGTAAAACTCCCTGAACTTTCACTTGTGTACTCACGTAAAGTCTCTCGCGTATTCTACCGCTGTTGTGGATGAACGTATTCTCCGTGCACACATTGAGGCAGTCTTTCAGACAGTACGAATTACAGCAGGCATTTCTGATCGTGTGTGTAATTTAGCGGGGCGACAAACGGAGCCCTGTATTCAGCCAGAAGGAGGTCACGTTGAACATTTCCACTGATATGTAGCCAGAAAGCTGGCGTTACCGATGTACAGTACAGTTGGTAGGAGCTAAAGGTCGAATAAAACTTTAATAATGTATTTCCAGACCGATTTTAACGTAGCGTTTTTTTTTTTTTTTTTTATTGTGGCATGAGGAATCCATTCCTGAAGTTTTGCCGTCGACTTTTAAAACACCCTGTACACACTTTCGTCACAACATACCTTTGAAATTTTCGCGCGCGCTGGCAGTTGGTACCACTGCAGTCATGTACGCGCCAGTCAACCCCGACCTCTTCAATTGCATTCTGTCAGTGGCGGCGTAAACATGTCAGTCCCGAGAAGCTGGAGAAACTCCTCCAAGGAGGAACAACGAGCAGTGATTGATTTCCTTGTTCGAAAGGGGTGAAATGGTCTGAAATTCATCGTAGACTTTCAGCACAGTACGGAAATAGTTCCGTGTCACGTAAAAGTGTTTTTTTTTTTTTTTTTTTTTTTTTTTTTTTTTTTTTTTTTTTTTTTTTTTTTTTTTTTTTTTTGGAGCGAGATGTTTGGGAAGTCGCCGGACAAGTGTGACGTATGAGGAGGGAGAAAGACTCCCGTCAATATCCACCACGGTCCAAAACATCCAGCAAGTGCAAGAGAAAGTTTTAGAGTAAAGGCGACTCCACTTCGAAGGCAGCATATTGTCTGTTCATCTACATTGTGTCTCACCTGTTTGCAGTTTGGTTTCAAGTTTTCGCAGACCTTTCCTGTTCATACGAGCTGTACCTACTGCATCTGTTCTTCCTTCGGGCAAGTAGTGGTGCAGAGATGGGCTTGTATACCAGTCGTTCATATACAGTGCGTTTTTTATAACATGCAGTTACTAAGAAAACCTCAAAAAGTGTGTATTTGATGTTAGCACTCCTGACATGCTCATTTCCTTTCGTGTGTACAGGGTGGTCCATTGATCGTGACCGAGCCAAATATCTCACGAAATAAGCGTCAAACGAAAAAACTACAAAGAACGAAACTTGTCTAGCTTGAATGGGGAAACGAGATGGCGCTATGGTTGGCCCGCTAGATGGCGCTGCCATAGGTCAAACGGATACCAACTGCGTTTTTTTATATAGAAACCCCCAATTTTTATTACATATTCATGTATTACGCAAAGAAATATGAATGTTTTAGTTGGACCACTTTTTTTGCTTTGTAATAGAAGGCGCTCTAATAGTCACAAACATATGGCTCACAATTTTAGACGAACAGTTGGTAATATCGGTAGAACATTATGTAGCAAATCAGCATACTTTGCACCATTTAGATTGCCATCGATAAAATGGTGGCCACCTCCCATAATGCCACACCATACATTAACCCGCCAAGGTCGCTGATGTTCCAGCCGTGGTGGATTTTCCGTTGCCCAGTAGTGCATATTATGCCGGTTTACGTTACCGCTGTTGGTGAATGACGATTCGTCCCTAAATAGAACGCGTGCAAAAAATCTGTCATCGTAAGGTAATTTCTCTTGTGCCCAGTGGCAGAACTGTACACGACGTTCAAAGTCGTCGCCATGCAATTCCTGGTGCACAGAAATATGGTACGGTTGCAATCGATGTTGATGTAGCATTCTCAACACCGACGTTTTTGAGATTCCCGATTCTCGCGCAATTTGTCTGCTACTGATATGCAGATTAGCCGCGACAGCAGCTAAAACACCTACCTGGGCATCATCATTTGTTGCAGGTCGTGGTTGACGTTTCACATGTGGCTGAACACTTCCTGTTTCCTTAAATAAAGTAACTATCCGGCGAATGGTCCGGACACTTGGATGATGTCGTCCAGGATACCGAGCAGCATACCTAGCACACGCCCGTTGGGCATTTTGACCACAACAGCGATACATCAACACCATATCGACCTTTTCCGCAATTGGTAAATGGTCCATTTTAACACGGGTAATGTATCACGAAGCAAATACCGTCCGCACTGGCGGAATGTTACGTGATACCACGGACTTATACGTTTGTGATTGTTACAGCGCCATCTGTCACAAAGCGAAAAAAGTGGTCCAACTAAAACATTCATATTTCTTTACGTACTACTCGAATATGTAGCAAAAAATGGGGGTTCCTATTTTTAAAAAAATCGCAGTTAATATCCGTTTGACCAATGGCAGCGTCATCTAGCGGGCCAACCGTAGCATCATCTGGTTTCCCCCTTGAAGCTAGACGAGTTTCGTTCTTTTACGTTTGACGCTTATTTCGTGAGGTATTTGGCATGGTCACTATCAATGGACCACACTGTATGCGTCATTAGCAGTTAAAGGGTTAGTGTGGTAAGTGGGCCAATGCTAGTAGTTTCGGCTGCAGCGTCGGCGCCAGCTAACACGCCCACAAGCTGCTGCGGGGACAGCAGCTGCAGCGAGTCCCAGAGACTATCAGGGAAGGGCCCGCCGGGTGGTGGCGCGTGCTATCTGCGCGGCGCCCAGACGTCCGGCGTCTGCTGTCCCGCTGGGCAGCTGCCGCGACGACACAGCAGCCGCGACGACACAGCAGAGGACGCTCTCATGCGGTGTCCAGTGCTTACTGAATGGCAGGGTTAGTTGTAACTAAGGGGGTCCATTTCTAGGGCTTCTGCCTCGATTATGTGTTCATGTCAACACACACGGTGCTGGCTCGGTTCAGGTGTGGTTGCCGAGAAACAGGTGAGTGCAGAGAGATAGAGGGCAAAATACACTCACAAGATATAAACAACGACGCGCCACGAAGAAAATTATCCAGATGTGATGTGGATGTACAGACAAATGATTACAATTTCAGAAAAACTGGGTGCTTTATTCGAGAAGAAGAACTTCACAAACTCGGCACGCCAATAACGCATTGGTCCACCTCTGCCTCGGCTTGGCGTTGATTGACAGACTTGTTGAATGTACTCCTGAGGGACATCGCGCCAAATCTTGTCCAATTGGTCCGTTAGGTCGACAAAATCTTGATGTGCTTGGAGGGTCCTGTCCCAAAATTTCTTACTTGTGAAAGATCGGGCCACTTTGCTGCTCAAGGTAGGGCTGGCAAGCATAAAGACAAGCAGCAGAAACTTTCGGCCGTGCAGGCGAGCGTTACCTTGCTGCAACGTAAGCCCAGGATGGCTTGCCACGAAGGGCAACAAAGCGGGATGTAGAATATGTTCGACCAACCGCTATTCTCTAAGGGTGTCGCGGATGACAACCAAAGGGCTCCTGCTACGAAACGAAATAGTATCCCAGAAATTCACTCCCACTTGTCCAGCCGTTGTTATCCCATCGCTGTCCGGGCCGTCTCCAGACACGCCTTCGCTGAACATCGCGGGTCAGTTCGAAGCCGGAATCGTTACTGAAGACAATTCCACTCCAGTCAATGAGATTCCAGGACGAAGACCTGTCTCGAAACGCCCCGAAGGAGGGAGGCCACGGTGCGTTCAGGGCTCAGTCCTCGCATTCGGCAGACATTGGGCTCGTTCCCTTCCAAGTATCAAGGTCCTATTTGCCGCAAATAGTTCCCGACGTACGTCGGACATGTCCTTCGAAAGATTGTGGCCAATTTCCCATTGCGTTGTCAAACACTCCAAGCATTGTTTATACAGGGGCTGGACAAAAATGCATGCTTGAACATAAATGCAGATACTTACCAAGCCTGCAGGTTGCGGTGTTGTTCAAATGGTTCAAATGGCTCTGAGCACTATGGGACTTCTGAGATCTTCAGTCCCGTAGAACTTAGAACTACTTAAACCTAACTAACCTAAGGACATCAGACACATCCATGCCCGAGGCAGGATTCGAACCTGCAACTGTAGCGGTCGCATGGTTCCAGACTGTACCGCCTAGAACGGCTCGGCCACCCCGGCCGGCTCCGGTGTTGTATTTCACCACGAATGGCGCTTGTGCAATGTTCTCAACACGTTGCAAAGGTCCGTCGCTTTCAGAACAATGTAACTGTGAGTGTATTATGTTGGAGCTCGGTGAATTTGAACGTGGGCAAATGGTTGGTCTTCGCATGGTAGGTGCTTCCGTAACGAAGCTAGCAGAAGTGTTTGGTATTTCAAGAGCCACTGTATCGAAGATTTATACCACATACAGGGATTGCGGAAAATCAACATCCGTTACGTCTCAACGCGGACAAAAGTGTGTAGTAAGTGACCGTGACAGACTATCACTGAAGTGGATTGTGGGAAAAATAAGGCAACAACACCTGCAGAAGTCACTGCAGAACTGAATGTCGCACTCGCGAATCCTGTCAGCATAAAAAACAACACTAAGGGAGCAGGGAATTGCAGGGCTAACTGAAATACCGAACCCAGTCATCGGTGATGTCTCTAAAAGGAAAACGTGGAGCTGAAGCCATACAACTTGGACTATCGGGCATTAGAAGAAAGTCAGTGGGTCGGATGAGTCTTGTTTCAGACTGTTTCCAACTTCTGGCCGAGATTACGTCCTAAGGCCGAAACGTGGTGGAGGTTCGGTGATGATCTGGGCATCCATATCGTGGCATTCCTTGAGACTCTGCTAGGTCGCATTACTGCCAAGAACTATGTGACCCGGTACAGTCTGGAACCGTGCGACCGCTACGGTCGCAGGTTGGAATCCTACCTCGGGCATGGATGTGTGTGTTGTCCTTAGGTTAGTTAAGTTTAATTAGTTCTAAGTTCTAGGGGACTGATGACCTCCGCAGCTACCATGGTGCCCAGAGCCATTTGAACCATTTGAACCAACCATGTGACCATTTTGACTGATTCGGACGTTGTACAAGGTTTGCTCCCGCAGTGATGATGTTGAATTCCAAGATGGCAGGGCTCCTGTTCACACAGCTCACATTGTACAGCATGAGGATCAATTGTATCTCCACCGGCCATCACCAGACCTCAGTATCACTGAGCCTTTTCATTCTACAATTTTGAACATGGCCGATAATGCAGCAACCGTAGACGAAATTTATAATATTACTTGAAAATACAGCTCTTCGGTTGCACAGGTAAAAAATTTTCAACTTTACCTAGGTTTCAACTGCTCTAAGGTATCCTTCATCAGAAGTAAAAAATGTACTCCATGTAATGTAAAAGTTTTTTACTTCTGATGAAGGCTGCCTTAGAGCAGTTGAAACCTAGGTAAAGTTGAAAATTTTTTACGTGTGCAACCGAAGAGCTGTATTTTCAAGTAATACTATAAACTTTTTATTCTACTTTGGAGAAGAGGGTCCGTGATCGCTATCCACCTCTATTACCGTTGCCTAAACTTGCCACCACTGCATAGGAAGAACACTGCAAGACTCCCTTGAAAAACATACAGAACCACTACTTATCCATTCTGAGACGACTGGAAACTGTTCTGAATGCCAACGGTTTTCCTACATCATATTAGGCACTGTAATGTGTTGTGTTTGCGGTATCTCCATATTTTTGTCTATTCCCTGTATTGGTCAAGCGTTTGTCATCGACTGGACATTAATTTTTTGAATCCTTAGAGCTAAAGACACAAGGCAAATGTGCAAGAGACCAACGTTTTTTTCGAAATACTGGTACCTGTTTTTTAACGTAACACAAATTCAATTGGTTGGTTGTTTGGGGGAAGAGACCAAACAGCGAGGTTGTCGGTCTCATAGGATTGGGGAAGGAAGTCTGACGTGCCCTTTCAAAGGAACCATCCCGGCATTTGCCTGGAGCAATTTAGGGAAATCACGGAAAACCTAAATCAGGATGGCCGGACGCGGGATTGAACCGTCGTCCTTCCGAATGTCAAATTCAGTTAATCCTACACGTTCAAACTGGCGAAAAGACTAGATACGGGTTTCACTGCACCATCAATGACGTAGTCAGTCAGAAGCTAGCTGTGAGTAAGCCGGTTATGTAAGAAAATCGCAAACTACAACTCATCGACGAAGGACGTCACTCGTTCAACTCATTATTGGGAATTACTGATGATGTTCAAATGTGTGTGAAATCTTATGGGACTTAACTAAAAATGGTTCAAATGGCTCTGAAATCTATGGGACTTAACTTCTGAGGTCATCAGTCCCCTAGAACTTACAACTACTGAAACCTAACCAACCTAAGGACATCACACACATCCATGCCCGAGGCAGGATTCGAACCTGCGACCGTAGCGGTAGCGCGGTTCCAGACTGAAGCGCCTAGAACCGCTCGGCCAGTCCTGCCGGCTTATCCTAAGGACAAACACACACACACCCATGCCCGAGGGAGGACTCGAACCTCCGCCGGGACCAGCCGCACAGTCTATGACTGCAGCGCCTTAGACCGCTCGGCTAATCCCGCGCGGCGGGTTTACTCGCTGGTGCGAATTTAATCACATTGGATTAAAGGAAGAGACAGGATGTTCGAAGAAGAACAGCTCGGTTTGTCAGGTTTCTTTAATCAGCATTAGAACGTGAAGCAAAAATTCTTCAATTTACAGTGGCAGATGCTCCAGTTTACATGTGCATAAAGAGAGCCGCTAGCCCAAGATGAGTGAAGTGACACACTACTTTCTCCACCGTAGTATCTCGTGCAGGAGTGATGAGGGGTTAGAGCTTACACAGCTGGACAGTTGGTCTTCCGTGAACGGGAAAGGGAAAGGAAAGGCGGCAGAAACGACTGGGGCACGGCACGATCGCTCCGGCATAGTGGTTTGTGGAGCACAGCTATAAATTTATCGAGTATTGCAGTCGGAAAAATAATCGAGGAATGGTCGACCAACTTGTGCGACTTCAAGCGTAAATAGCGCGGAATGTTTTCCCAGCCCTAAAACTAATTAACTCAACGCTGAATTAACGGTGCAAACTGTACCGTGATGCCGTGCGCTCAACTCGAGCAAATAACAATTTTATGAGGCATTAAATCACCAAAAATGTTTTTAAGCAACCTGCTGCATCAGAAATGAGTCCAGCGGCCGGCGATCGTTTTACATAAACATGAATGTCTGATTAATAATCACCAACTTTTATTATTAATTATGACTGCTGAGTGAATTCCTCTCCGGTATATCGAGGTTTGCAACAGCAACAAGATAAACGGGGTGAAAATTGTAAAACTGAATGCTTCATTGTAGATTAAATTTAACGAAATATTGACGCATTAAATGGGACTAAGTTAGTCACTTGAAGGCAACAGTATCAGCTGTATGCAAAAAATATCGATTATTCTTCAGTGATTGCTATTTCGCGTATTATGTTAACAATTTCGCGTAACTTTATTTCACAGGTCAGTCTTGATCACACAAACTTTTACACTTCACTATTACCGGTTTCGGCTAATGTCGTCTTCAGATATGTTACAAATAAAAACTGTGTGTAATCAACTAAGTTCATTTTGCTGACGCTAAATCTATAAAAGTCCTGGTGCTACATAAGAAAGATAAAAAGTGTTTACATGATTAACAGCCATGTATACCAGCCATACATACCATAAAATATTCTGATGTAGTATCAATGTCAAATTAAACATAGGTACATAGTAAGTGCTGGTGATGATCAGAATGCGTCTGGTATATATACAGGGAAACTGAAGGCCAGCAGAGGGCACTATAGCTAGTGTAAGTGATTAACCAGTATCTCAAAAATGGTTAAAATGCGATATGCGTAATCATTAATTACAGTTACACTACTGGCCATTAAAATTGCTAAACCACGAAGATGACGTGCTACATACGCGAAATTTAACCGACTGGAAGAAGATGCGCTGATATGCAAATGATTAGCTTTTCAGAGCATTCACACAAGGTTGGCGACGGTGGCGACACCTACAACGTGATGACATGGGGAAACTTTCCAACCGATTTCTCATACACAAACAGCAGTTGGCCGGCGTTGCCTGGTGAAACGTTGTTGTGATGCCTCGTGTAAGGAGGAGAAATGCTTACCATCACGTTTCCGACTTTGATAAAGGTCGGATTGTAGACTATCGCGAATGCGGTTTATCGTATCGCGACATTGCTGCCCGCGTTGGTCGAGATCCAATGACTGTTAGCAGAATATGGAATCGGTGGGTTCAGGAGGGTAATACAGAACGCCGTGCTGGATCCCAACGGCCTCGTATCACTAGCAGTGGAGATTACAGGCATCTTATCCGCATGGCTGTAACGGATCGTGCAGCCACGTCTCGATCCCTGAGTCAACAGATGGGGACGTTAGCAAGACAACAACCATCTGCACGAACAGTTTGCAGCAGCATGGACTATCAGCTCGGAGACCATGGCTGCGGTTACCCTTGACGGTGCATCACAGACAGGAGCGCCTGCGATGGTGTACTCAACTAAGAACCTGGGTGCACGAATGGCAAAACCTCATTTTTTCGGATGAATCCAGGTTCTGTTTACAGCATCATGATGGTCGCATCCGTGTTTGGCGACATCGCGGTGAACGCACATTGGAAGCGTGTATTCGTCATCGCCATACTGGCGTATCTCGGTCACGTCTTGTTCGCATTGACGGCACTTTGAACAGTGGACGCTACATTTCAGATGTGTTACGACCCGTGGCTCTACCGTTCATTCGACCCCTGCGATACCCTACCTTTCAGCAGGATAATGCACGACCGCATGTTGCAGGTCCTGTACGGGCCTTTCTGTATACAGAAAATGTTCGACTGCTGCCCTGGCCAGCACATTCTCCAGATCTCTCACCAACTGCAAACGTCTGGTCAATAGGGGCCTAGCTACTGGCTAGTCACAATATGCCACTCACTACTCGTGATGATCTGTGGTTTCGTGTTGAAGCTGCATGGGCAGCTGTACCTGTACACGCCATCCAAGCTCTGTTTGATTCAATGTCCAGGCGTATCAAGGCCCTTATTACGGCCAGAGGTGATTGTTCTGGGTACTGATTTCTCAGGATCTATGCACCCAAACTGCGTGAAAATGTAATCACATGCCAGTTCTAGTATAATATATTTGTCCAATGAATATGCGTTTATCATTTGCATTTCTTCTTGGCGTAGCAATTTCAATGGCCAGTAGTCTACTTCACATGGCAAAACGAGCTTCTTACAATAAAATATCTACTGACATACTATACGTGGAATTGTTGGTTACACACTGTTTTTGTTTATAACTGATCTGAAGATGGCAGTAGCCGAAAACGGTAATAATGACGTGTAAAATTTTGTGTGATCAAGACGGATCTGTAAAATAAAGTACCAAAAATACGATCACGGACTCATTTTGAGACTTTATATCTTCAATTGATAATTTCGCCTAAGTTTTCTTTCCCGTCTTCCTATAACATGCGTCTGAAAAGTCCGGTGAATGACCTCAGAAAATAAAGGTGATAAGAGTTACAAACAAAATATCTTTACTGGCCTTCAAAGTAATCGCCATTTGCTACAACACACATCTGCTGTAAAGCTTTGGAGGTGGGTTCAAATGGCTCTGAGCACTATGGGACTCAACTGCTGAGGTCATTAGTCCCCTAGAACTTAGAACTAGTTAAACCTAACTAACCTAAGGACATCACAAACATCCACGCCCGAGGCAGGATTCGAACCTGCGACCGTAGCGGTCTTGCGGTTCCAGACTGCAGCGCCTTTAACCGCACGGCCACTTCGGCCGGCGGAAAAAAGCTTTGGAAACTGCATCATACGCATCGTGTGGAATCGCTCGAAGCACCGTGGTCGCGCGTTGATGGATAGCCGAATCATTGCAGAAGACCGAGACCCGGAGCTACCAATGCGATCTGGAGACCAGGCAATAGTCAATGGCATGATGTTCATCGCCTTGTTCACCTTTCTGGGGAAGAACTTCATGGTGCGTCAAGCCCTTGCTATCGGAAAAGGAAATTAACATCGTTTTGATCTTGAATTTCGTCAGCCGATTTTTTTTTGGGAGGCGGGGAAAACGATGAACGTCATGCCATTGAATGTCACTTCGTCTCCAGATTGTACTTATAGCGCCAGGCTTCATCTCCTAAAATTACAGAATAATGATACTCGTCGACAATATAGTCCACTCCTAACGCCAAAATATGTCGGCAGCATCTGATGTTTACAGCCATTACAGGATGAACGGAACTGATTTGATTCAAATGGTTCAAATGGCTCTGAGCACTATGGGACTTAACATCTATGGTCATCAGTCCTCTAGAACTTAGAACTACTTAAACCTAACTAACCTAAGGACATCACACAACACCCAGTCATCACGAGGCAGAGAAAATCCCTGACCCCGCCGGGAATCGAACCCGGGAACCCGGGCGCGTGAAGCGAGAACGCTACCGCACGAGGAACTGATTTGAGATTATGACAAGAGTCAAGAAAGCACTTGCTTGTCGTCATGCTATGAGTCGCAGAATACTCTGCAGTTTAAACACAGCACGGGAGCATACGTCATACTAGGGACTGGAGCGGAGAAACAGTAAATAGTATTGCTGGCCCACAAGGAGAGGCGGAAGTTTCGCAAGGCCAGTGTCAGAACAGGAAATATGTGGGTACCTGTATAGCGCAGTGCACGTTGGCGGCAATCAAAACACCCGCGTAAATCACTGACGTGCGATATGCCAGAGCGCGTTATGTTTGTGTGTGTGCGTACGAGATTTCCATGGCCCTTGCTTGCCGAAGCTACGAATCCTCACCTTTCAATATCTTAGTGTCTCTTCCATACAACTTCACAAAAAGAAAAAGTTTGTAGGACTTTCTACATTTACAATTAAAACCTCAAAGCAAAGCACCTGACATTTGATAAGCAGTCTTTGAGTTTTACACGAGATTACGACATACAGATGTGCTATGGCACTCATTCGGATTAGAGACATGTTAGTTTCATAGTATCGTTCCTCCATTCCTACTGTAACTTTCCACAGTCGAATGAAGGAATGATGCATTTTAAAATTCTTGGGGATTTAAGAAGCCGCTTCATCTGCATTTAAATCTTTTTATAATCAGATCACAACATGTTTAGTGACACTGAAAACCATATCCGTAGGTGTCCCACGAGCAGGGTGTGATCTGATAACAAAAATATTAATTATAGCTGAAGCGAATTCTCAATCCCCCAGATGATTACTCACAGCTGTGGTTGCCCTGCCTACAAGGTTTTCTGCAATCTACGTCAGCTTCCATTTAATGAAGTTCGAATATTCAGCCATCTTGCATGTACGGCTCACACATGAATGTAAAGTACATTTTTTCAGTGTACTGTTACATTTCTTCACAATAATCAGACGCATATGTAGGAATTTGCTTCAATATCCCCCGAAAATCTAGAGGGCGTACACAGTAATTGTACAATTAAAACTCTCATAATATCAGAGAATTCGAATCGCTAACCTCACACTACGAGACAGCCAGGCTATCCTGAGGCAACGAAGATACATTCTTGCATAGTTTTTAACCAGAGACAATTAACCCGTCTCTAGCGATTTCAACGTCGACGGGAAGTTCTCTGACCGCTTTTCCTCTACATCTCTCTTTCGTCCTTCTATCCATCCTCAATAAAATGATTCAAATGGCTCTAAGCACTATGGGACTTAACATCTGAGGTCAACAGTCCCCTAGAACTTAGAACTACTTAAACCTAACTAACCTAAGGACATCACACACATCCATGCCCGAGGCAGGATTCGAACCTGCGACCGTAGCAGCCGCGTGGTTCCGGACTGAAGTGCCTACAGCCGCTCGACCACAGCGGCCGACCATCCTTCATAGACAGCACTCGTACACACGTATAGTATGGTATCGTGTATGAAGCCGAACAAGAACTTGAAATAGTTCGTAAGTTATCCGTGTGTCAGTACCTTCCTTTTTGTAGACTGCGTTTTTCGGCCTGTAGTCCGAAAACTGGTTTTGTGCACCTCTCCAAGCTGGTCTATCTTGTAACAGTCTGCTCGGACACTGTATCGTACGTACATTTGAACCCGCGTACTACATTCAAACCTTGCCTTCCTCTTCAGCTTTGACCAACCACTCCCTCTATTACCATATTAACGATTCCTGATGCCTGAGAACGTGCCCTGTCCCCCGATCCGTTCTCTTGGTAAAGTTGGGTCATAAATTATTTTGCTCCCAAATTCCATTCAGCACCTCCTCACTGGGAACTGGATCTACTCATCTAATCTATAGCGTTCTTCTGGAACACCACACCTCGAATGCTTTGGTCCACTTTCCTCTTTCATATTAGGCGACAACCCAAACAAACGCCTTCAGATTCTACAGAGCGTGGGCGAAAATATGGAAATAAAGTCACAACACGTTACCACGCCTTATACTGTCTAGGAAAATCGCTGGTTCCAGTCGTCTCGGAACGGATACGTACAAGTCCTGTACGGTTTTCAAGGGAACCTTGTACCACCCTTCCTGCGAAATAATGGCGAGTTCAGCTAACAATGATGAAGGTGGATACCCATCACGCACTCCTCTCTCCAAAATGGATCAAAAGGCTCAATAATACTATGGTGGCCAGGGGAGATGGGACAATTCATCTACGTGCTCACAAAACCAAGTATGGACGATTTGAGCTCTGTGAACAGCGACCCTCTCGTCTCGGAAAACAGCATCACCAATAGGGAACAAACATTATATCATGGGATGGATTTTATCTACCAAAATCTTTGGAAGTAACGTGACGTTGAACAATACTAATGGGGTCCATGAAATACCACGATATGGCTTTCCAAATCATCATCGATTCCCCATCATGTTTCACTGATGGACCGTGAACCCGGACAGAAGTCGGAAACCATGTGAAACAACACTAATCCGACCAAATGACTTTCTTCCATTGCTCCCTAGTCCAATCTTTATGGCTTCGGCGCCACATTTTCCTTTTAAAGACGTATTGAAACTCGCCCTGCAATTCCATGCTTACGGAGTTCGTGTTGGTTTTGTGGTGACAGGATTCTCGAGGGCGAGATGCAGTTCTGCACTCACTTTTGTACCTGTCCTCGTCACATTCCTCTTCAATAATCGTCTGTTACGATCGCTCAACAAACATTTGCGGCCACGTTGTGACTTAGCGGGTGATGTTTCTCGCTTTGCCTGTATGCGATATAAATCTTTGATGTGGTGCCTCTAGAAACACCAAACACTTCTGCCACCTTGGTTACGGAAGGAACAATCATACGAGCACTAACAATTTGCTCACGTTCGAATTCATTTATCTGCAACATAGTGCACTCACGACTACACAGAACGTTTTTGTGACCATGAGAGGCACTTCAACGTACTGTGGACACTGCACGGGTGCCGTTCCTGGTCAAATGCGACAGCGCAACGTGCAGGCTTGACTACCATCCGCATTTATGTACAAGCATGTATTTCTTGCGCTGTTTCCATATTACCGTCCATCCGCTGTATTTCCTAATATCTGAACTTATTTTGTATACTAACATGTATCTGTTTTCCAGGAGAGGTTTTCTTGCTATTGATAATCTATTTTCTATCTCCTGCCTACTTCTGCAAAAGCGAATTCATTTGGTTCTCACATTGCAATAGCTGTTCCTCTACTACTTCAAGTGTCCCATTTCGTAATTTAGCGTCCCTCAGTATTACCTGGCGTAATGTTGCAACATTCCATTACCCTTACTTATTTATGTCCACCTCATAACTTGTTCGAAGGAATTGTCCCTTCCATTCTACCAATCTTCCAAGGCTTCTTGTATCTCTTGGCACAATTACAATGTCATCGGGAAATGTTAAAGTTCTTACTTGTTCTTCCTGAGCTTCAATTCCGTTTCTAACTTTTTTATTTTATTTTATTCTTTTACACTGCTTGGTCCATGCACGCATCGAATAACGTCGGGTATACTGTACAGTTCTGCCTCTCTTCCTTCGCTATGCCTTCATTCCATGCTCTCCGACGCCTAGAGTTATTATAGTCTGATTTCTATACAAGTTGTAAATAACATTTCTCTCCCTGTGTTTTATTGCTGATAATTCCAGAATTCGCGTCTTCCAGTCAACATGGCCAAAAACTTTTTTCAAAATCCCCAAATGCTTCAAATGCGGCCTTGTGTTTCTTCAACTTACCTTCTACGACAAATCGTATGATCAGGAATGATGACAGTGCGCCTTCGTATGCATCTTTGATTTCTCTTATTGTCTTGTGTCCGTATGGAAGCAACAAAATCTTTTACCGTTTGTTCCAAAATGTTTTCATAAAAGTGCGAACGTCATAAAATGATTTTACGAGTGTAGCTCAAAAGCGAGCGAGGTGGCATAGTGGTTAGCATAGTGGACTCGCATTCGGGAGGGCGACGGTTCAAATCCCCTTCTCACCATCCAGATTTAGATTTTAAGTGATTTTCCTAAATCGCTCCAGGCCCTTATATATATATATATATATATATATATATATATATATATATATATATATATATACTTTCAGGAAACATTCCTCACACGCAAAGAAAGAAAATATGTTATGTGGACATGTGTCCGGAAACGCTTACTTCCCATGTTAGAGCTCATTTTATTACTTCTCTTCAAATCACATTAATCATGGAATGGAAACACACAGCAACAGAACGTACCAGCGTGACTTCACTTTGTTACAGGAAATGTTCAAAATGTCCTCCGTTAGCGGGGATACATGCATCCACCCTCCGTCGCATGGAATCCCTGATGCGCTGATGCAGCCCTGGAGAATATATATATATATATATATATATATATATATATAGCAGATGTCAGAAAAAGAAGGTTGAAGTACTATGGACACATCATCAGGCTGTCACCAAAACGACTAACCAAGAGAATTCTAACATACGCACAAAGGGTCAAATCAACAATACCATGGATCACACAAGACAAATTGGACCTAGAAGCAGCAAAAATCGATCCAATAGAAACTGAAGACAGAAATGTATAGGGGGCAAGATACACAAGTAGAATGTGAGGGCAGAGAATGAAGTCCCAAAGAAACGAGAGACAAAGTGGACAGAAGATAGAAAGAGACGTCATGGAGATACAATGAGAAAATCGTGGAAGATTAGAAAGAACACTCAAATTAGGCAGAATGCTTTGCGTGATCTTACAGGGTCTCGACGCAAATAATAATAACAACAATAATAATAATAATATATAAGGAGTTAAGAATACGTAGGCAGGAGGTACACGCCGTGAAGCCGCTAGGGGCAGCTGCTGCCAGAGCACAGACGGACCAACAAAAGCCCAGTGTGTCGCTTTAAACAGACGATCATATAGTGAGATGCGGGTTCAGACCTTCAGCACACGAGGCCGTCGCAACAGAATCAGCTGCAATGTGCGGAAGTAGACGCGGACCAACTCTGGTTCACACAATCGAATCTGCGTCTATCAGACCAGTCATAGACGACTTTCTGACAAACAGTTTCTGATTAAATCATTGCCATTTATTTCTTATACTGCCATTACTGCCGCTTTGATAACCAGGGCGAGTAATATATAGCTCGAGACGTCGTTTTCGCTGAGTTATAGCGGAGAATGTGGCGAATATTCTGACGTTCACAAATAATTTGGAACGTTTTAACTGCTGAATTATGATGACGACTTTTTTATGGTAGCCCTATTACGTCAGATGTAGGCGAATACTCAACTCAGCTACGGTTAGAGAAAAACGTCAACTGGGCTCTTTATCTCGTGAAAACATAAGTGAAATACAGGAGCTGGACAAAAAAACTGCACACCACGATAACTGCATGTTTGAACATACATGCAGATAGATGCTAGCCAAGACTCCACAATGCGCTAGCCGGCCGGCGTGGCCGATCGGTTCTATGCGCCACGATCTGGAACGCGCGACCGCTACGGTCGCAGGTTCGAATCCTGCCTCAGACATGGATGTGTGTGGTGTCCTTAGGTTAGTTAGGTTTAAGTAGTTCTAAGTTCTAGGGGGCTGATGACTTCAGAAGTTAAGTCCCATACTGCTCAGAGCCAAGTAGTGCAAGTCCACAATGCGCTGTTGTACTTGATCACACACGGCACCTTTACAATGCCCTCAAATCGTTGCAAGTGTCTGTCATGGACCGAACAATGTTCTGCGTGGTTCTGAGTGGATTATGTCTCAGATAAGTGAATTCGAACGACGTCAAATTGTTGGTGCTCGTTTGGTGACTGCTTCCGTAGCCAATTGAGTCGAAGTATTTGGTGTTTCAAGAGGCGCCTTATCAAGATTCTTATCGGGTACAAGGTAAGCGGAAAATCATCATCTGCTACATCACAACGCGCATGCAAGTGGAATAACATTTCTCCGGAAACATATAAGTCTCAGCTTTATCTTCGTTAATGATTTATTGCTTCAGCTTCTACCCTCAGTGGATGACAGTGTTTATTGAGTGATCGTGACAGCGGACATTGAAGAGAATTGTGACGAAAAACAAGAGGGCGTCAGCTGCAGAAGTCATTGCAGCGTTGAAAAAGCCAACAGACTTATGATGTATGGAGAGTGTAGGAAGAACGCAGTTCGTTTTTGTACGGTGTATGCGGTAAGATATCCCAAGAGATGTCAACAAACTCGGCGTTTATTTATCGTCCTCTTCGAGCAATGACGTGAAAGTGGTAGAGCAACACTTGCACAGCGTAACAGAAGGAAACAAGCGACGACAGAAGACGGGAAATCAATGTTCTTGCTGCTGTTGCAGTTATCAGCCAGTTAACTCCCGCGCGAACGCACGAAGACGTGGCGTGTGTCAGGCTAGTGTCCTAGACATTCTCCATCTACATAGGTTCCATCCCTATAACGTTTCTCTATCAAGATCAGCATGGAAACGATTAGGAGAATCGTGTTAACTTCTGTACATGGACGTTAAGACAGGACATTCTTGATGTATCATGCAACTTGTTTAGCGATGAAGTACGGTTATCAATAACGGCCAGGTAAACCGCCGAAACACGCACTACTGATCCATCGACCAATCCCCGTTCGCTTTGTGAGGTGGAACGTCAGCGTCCATGGAGGGTAAGCGTGTGGTGTGAGATAGTGAGCCCCATTCTTCATAGACAGAACACAACACGCACCAGCCTCCTATTATACCATTTTCTACGGATGCTGGAAGATGTTCATCGGCAGACTAGGAGGAAACTGTGGTATCAACATGAAGGCTATACAGCCCATAGCATATCTCCACAAACTGTTTCCAAATCGTTAGATTGTACGCGGAAGACCTGTACCTTGGCCGACCTGTTCCCTGGACTTCACGCCTGTAGACTTTTTTCTGTAGGGGAAAAATGGTTCAAATGGCTCTGAGCACTATAGGACTTAACTTCTGAGGTCATAAGTCCCCTGGAAATTAGACCTACTTAAATCTAGCTAACCTAAGGACATCACACACATCCATGCCCGAGGCAGAATTCGAACCTGCGACCGTAGCGGTCGCGCGGTTCCCGACTGTAGCGCCTAGAACCGTCTGTGGGGAAACATGACATACTATGTCTATAAGGCCGTACCAACTCCATCCGATGGTATGTGACGATGTATTACTGCAGACTGCTCGGACATCTCTGCTGAAATGCCAGCACGTGTGCAGCAGTCGTTCCATTCCCGACTGGGCCGGCCGCTGTGGTCGAGCGGTTCTAGGCGCTTCAGTCCGGAACCGCGCTGCTCCTACGGTCGCAGGTTCGAATCCTGCCTCGGGTATGGATGTGTGTGATGTCCTTAGGTTAGTTAGGTTTAAGTAGTTCTAAGTCTAGGGGTCTGATGACCTCAGATGTTAAGTCCCATAGTGCTTAGAGCCATTTGAACCATACCCTGCTGGAAGCTTGTATTGCCGCTGCCTGCGGTCGTTTTGAACACCATCTGTGATGGTAAATTGTCACGTTACTGGTCAGAATTCACGTAACTAGGTATAGACTTGCATTGTTTTTGAGTTTGTGCTGCCACACGTATCGTACAAGTGTCGCTGTGGGAGTTTTTAAAACTACGACTCGTAAACGACTCACCATAGAATCTTGCAGCAAACACCACAGAAATTTTAATTTACTATACTTTTAGTTTGTTAATGCTAATAGGCCTTGTTCCATTAAAAAAAGTATTTTTGGAGAAGAAATACACTTTCTAAGTATTATTACAATCTGTTGGTTGGATAACAACACGAACCCTTGATTACCAATCCAATCTGTGAAAATCGCACTTCCCATTTCCACAGTATTTGCGGTGTAAGTTTTAGGTGGTTCATCCCGTAGGTACGAATTGACCGATTGCAACTGAGACTCACTGATATTGTGGTTATAGGTTAACACATTATTTTCGTTTAGAGAACTGCAGAATTCCATATTTCCGTACATTTAGAGCACATTATCAATATTTGCACAGATAAAAAATCTTATTAATATTTGGATATTCGTCCAAATCCCTTTAGACAGCACTTCCTTATGTGAAACGGCAAATACGCAAAAAATAAATAAATAAAATAAAAAATAAAATCTGACGTTACTGGTAATACTAGCTCCCTTGTCATTAGCAAGCTATGTGAACAGTCTCACTACACAACATATATGTGGTATATCCACTCATGAAATTGTAACAAGAGAAGTAACGCAGTTCGATCAGCTAAAATTGGATACAAATGGTCCTAAAATACGGAGATGTATCTTTCTGCTAAACGTCAAAGAGACAACGAGGAGAGATACTAAGCGAGGGTCAGTGGTCATATAAATTCCACTTCGATCTTTTAGATTTGGGTTTGTTGTAAGGAAGGTGCGAAGATTAAGAGCCGAATGTCCTTTCACTAGTGACGGAATACAAGCTCGGATAACGGAAGGTTGGAGAGCGAAATCGGCCGTACCCGTATCGTCCGCGATTTACCTTAAGCGAGTACGGGAAGCCAAGTAACATCTGCATCTGGGTAATGTGAAACGTTTCTTAACCACTGCCCTATCTCGCTAAATAGCTTAAGGCGAATGCTGGGATGACCCTTCGGAAAAGGCGTGGCTGATTTCCTTCCCCGTCTTTGGCCCACCAAACATGGAATTCCGTATCTACTGAGGTTATCAGAAAGATGTGGAACCACAGTCTTCCTTCCTTTAGCGGAAAGATGTTTAATATCTCGTGGGAACTTAACTACGCATAACTCGCAGACTCACGAAGATAAAATCGCTAGCATTAACACCTCGCATTGACGCAAGTAAACAGTCATTCTCCATTTCCTCCATCCATGAACCGACCAGGGAGATATCCTAATTTATGATACAGCGAAAATCTCCTCTGTCATGTGCTTTATATAGATACAGTCTGCAACGACCCAGGATTGATGCTCTGTAAACTTTACTGCATCCACTGGTACCCAGTTTTTTCAACTGAAATTATTGGTAGCGTTCGTGCCTATCTCGGCTTTTGCAGGGAATCTTGTTATATCAATATTATTTTCTGTTATTAGCATTCCTCTGCCCTATTCGAAGTTTATCTAGGAATTTTGTAAATACTCAGAAGAAAACGAAATGTTAGCCATGTTTAATTGAAACAGAGTTTGTTAAAATAATAATTATAAACATAAATACAAATCATAGTCTGCAAGATCGCATGAATTTGTACCTTTTAATGTACCAAAAATATTGTTATCACAGTTTACATTTTAATATCAATGTAAAAACTTCGAAAATTATCGTTAATACATTTTTGACTTTGTCAGTAAGAGGGGCAGTCAAATGAAAACTGAACTACGCCGCAGCGGGACCATGGAATCGTTCCATTCAAAAGTAATCACATCTATCGCATTGGAAGACGAGACGATCGATTCCTGTTTCGTAGAACGCGGTCGGCCGGTGAAGGATCCACAACCGCAGCTACTCTTGCATTCCTCGACCGACTGCCTTTCTTCAGGTGGCCAAAGATGTGAAAACCACACACTGAAAGATCCAGGTTGTAGGAGGATTTGTAGCGTATCCCAATAATATAGCTGAAGTGTAGCATTCGTCCTGGTGGCAGTGTGGGGGCGGGCGTTACCGTGCAACAGGTTGATTCCGTCCGAGAGCATTCCAGGCCGTTTTGACTTGCTGGCGCGTCACGGTTTCAGCAAAGTGTCTTCATAGCACTGTACCTTGATTGTGGTTCCGCGCTCGAGGGGCGGCTCTACGAGCAGGGGAAATACCTTGTTTTGCGATAACGCCCCCCCCCCCCTCCACACAGCAGTTGCCAATCACACGGCGGCTACGCGTCAGCATTTGTTTTTTTTTTTAACAGTGGAACATCCTGTGTGCAGCCCGAAACTTCCACCATGTGTTTTTTTGCGTGCATGGACACCGGTTTCGGTATGACGGGTAAGTGCAAGAGTGGCTGCGATCGTGGATCCGTGAGCAGCCGACACGTTCTACGAAACAGGAACTGACAGTCTCGTCTCCGAGTGGAATAATTGTCTTAGCGTGTGTGGTGATTACCTTTGACTGGATACAATCCATAGCCCCGTTGTGCCGGGTATTTCGTTTTCGTTTGACTGCCCCTTATATTTTGACGCCATGTTTGGCAGAGAGAGTTTTTCTGAGTTCTAAGTTACGGACTGTGTTGACAATGCAATAGACTTGTTGCGAACGATGTTTGCTGCTAATGTAACTGTGGTGTCCCCGCCAGACATCACACTTGCTAGGTGGTAGCCTTTAAATCGGCCGCGGTCCGTTAGTATACGTCGGATCCGCGTGTCGCCACTATCAGTGATTGCAGACCGAGCGCCGCCACACGCCAGGTCTAGTCTAGAGAGACTCCCTAGCACTCGCCCAGTTGTACAGCTGACTTTACTAGCGATGATTCACTGTCTACATACGCTTTCATTTGCAGAGACGATAGTTTAGCATAGCCTTCAGCTACGTCTTTTGCTACGACCTAGCAAGGCGCCATATTCAGTAATTAGAATGAATTCTGAACACACAATATTGTGAGTCATGTACCGTCAAGAGCGACGTTCATCATTAATGGATTAAAGTTAAGTATGAAACTAATTACGTCCGCTTTCTGAATTCTAATTCCTTGTCATGTTCCACACCTCACGTCAGTATAGTTCTTCCCTCCTCACGCCAGCCTGCGTGAGCTAAAACTCGTGCTTTTCGGCCTCCTCTTGTGAGACGGTGTTGGCTCTTCTGCCAACAAAACAGTAACGTTTTGAACATTCTGGCGAGTTTATACGAAAAGAGTTGCGGACTGGAAGTATTGCAGTCTTTTTCTTCCTCTACAGTTTTTACCATCTTCATCTCCCTCTAGTACCATGAAAGTTGCTCCCTGGTCATATCGTCCAGCCCCTTCTTCTTGTCAATGTTTTCCACCTACTTTATCGTCGCCAGCTCTTAGGAGAACCTAGACTAGACTAGAAATCAACTCTGTAGGAATCAGCATGGGTTTCGAAAAAGACGATCGTGTGAAACCCAGCTCGCGCTTTTCGTCCACGAGACTCAGAGGGCCATAGACACGGGCTCCCAGGTAGATGCCATGTTTCTTTATTTCCGCAAGGCGTTCGATATGGTTCCCCACAGTCGTTTAATGAACAAAGTAAGAGCATATGGACTATCAGACCAATTGTGTGATTGGATTGAAGAGTTCCTAGATAACAGAACGCAGCATGTCATTCTCAATGGAGAGAAGTCTTCCGAAGTAAGAGTGATTTCAGGTGTGCCGCAGGGGAGTGTCGTAGGACCGTTGCTATTCACAATATACATAAATGACCTTGTGGATGACATCGGAAGTTCACTGAGGCTTTTTGCGGATGAGGCTGTAGTATATCGAGAGCTTGTAACAATGGAAAATTGTACTGAAATGCAGGAGGATCTGCAACGAATTCACGCATGGTGCAGGGAACGGAAATTGAATCTGTATGTAGACAAGTGTAATGTGCTGCGAATACATAGAAAGAAAGATCCTTTATCATTTAGCTACAATATAGCAGGTTAGCAACTAGAAGCAGTTAATCCCATAAATTATCTGGGAGTAGGCATTAGGAGTGATTTAAAATGGAATGACCATATAAAATTAATCGTCGGTAAAGTAGATGCCAGACTGAGATTCATTGGAAGAATCCTAAGGAAATGCAATCCGAAAACAAAGGAAGTAGGTTACAGTACACTTGTTCGCCCACTGGTTGTATACTGCTCATCGGTGTGGGATCCGTACCAGATAGAAAGATAGAGAAGATCCAACGGAGAGCAGCGCGCTTCGTTACAGGATCATTTAGTAATCGCGAAAGCGTTACGGAGATGATAGATAAACTCTAGTGGAAGACTGCAAGAGAGACGCTCAGTAACTCTGTACGGGCTTTTGTTAAAGTTTCGAGACCATACCTTCACCGAGGAGTCATGCAGTATGTATTGCTCCCCCCTACGTATATCTCGCGAAGAGATCATGAGGATAAAATCAGAGGCCACACAGAGGCATACCGACAATCATTCTTTCCACGAACAATACGAGACTGGAATAGAAGGGAGAACCGATAGAGGTTCTCAAAGTACCCTCCGCCACACACCGTCAGGTGACTTGCGCAGTATGGATGTAGAGCCTCCTCAATTCCTATCAGTCCACTGAATTTTCAGCATCTTTCCGTAACACTATATCTCAAAAGCTCCAATTCTCTACTTCTCCAGTTCCCCCACAGCCCATAATTCACTTCCGTAAAATGTTATGCTCCAGAGGTACGTACACGTGGTAGTTAGAAACATGGAAACACCAAAACTTCAACACATTACCATGCCTAATAGGTGTAGGAAAACCGCTGGCTTTCAAAACAGCTTCCAGTCGTCTCGGAATGGATAAATACAGATCCCGTATGGCTTCCCACGGTACCTTATTCCAGTCTTCCTATAAAACAGTAGGAAGTTCAGCTAACGATAGTGAAGGTGGATAGCAATCGCGGTCTATCCAACGTAGAACATAAAGGCTCAATAATATTGAGATCTGGTGACTGTGGTGGAAAGGGAAGAAGGGACAACTCATCCTTGTACTCAAGAAACCAGTCTTGGGCGATGCGAGCAGGGAAAAGGGGCCCTATCGTCTTGGAACGCAGTGTCGTTTTTGAGGAACAAACATTGTATCATAGGATTAACCTGATCAGCCAAAATAGTCAGATACAGCGACCTCGCAAAGTAACCATGGGGCACATGGTATACCACGATGTAGCTGGCCGAAACATCACCGCAGCCCCGCATGTCTCACTCTTGGGACGTAAACTCGCGCAGAAGTTGGGAACAGTGTGCAACAAGACTCATCCGACCAAACGACTTTCTTCCACTGTTCCACAGTCCAGGTTTTATGGCTTCGGCACGACGTTTCCCTGTTGGCGCATCTGCATCGCTGTTGAGTATTCTCAGCTCGCCTTGCAATTCCTTGCTTATGGAACTCCCTTCATGTAGATTTGGTGCTGACAGGATTCGAGGGGGGGGGGGGGGTGACTTCCGTAACTGTCGTTCTCTTATTTTTCTTCGCATTCCCCTTCAATGACCGTCTGTCATTATCGCGCAACTCACACTTTTCTCCGCGTTGTGACAGTGAAGATGTGTTTTTCAAATGTCGCTCTGAGCACTATGGGACTTAACTTCTGAGGTCATCAGTCCCCTAGAACTCAGAACTACTTCAACCTAATTAACCTAAGGACATCACACACATCCATGCCCGAGGCAGGATTCGAACCTTCGACCGTAGCGGTCACGCGGTTCCAGACTATAGCGCCTAGAACCGCTCGGTCACCCAGGCCGGCAGATGTGGTTTTGTGCGTCCTCTGTGTAAGGTATGAATCTTCGATAAGGCACCTATTGAAACATCAAACACTTCTACTCCCTTGGTTGCGGAAGCATCCACCATAGAAGCACCAACAATTTGCCCACGTTCGAATTCACTTAGCTGCGATGTGATGCACTCAGAACTACGCAGAACATTGGTCGGACCATGATAGACACTTGCAAGGGACTGATGACCCTATACATTAGTCCCTTTAGTCTCCAAACCACCCAACACTTGCAAAGTATTGAGAATATCGCACAGGTGCCGTTCGTGGTCAAATACAGCAGCGCAATCTGCACGGTTGGCTAGCATCTGCATTTACACTACTGGCCATTAAAATTGCTATACCAAGAAGAAATGCAGATTATAAGCGGGTATTGATTGGACAAATTTATTATAGTAGAACTGACATGTGATCACATTTTACCGACCGGTGTGGCCGAGCGGTTCTAGGCGCTTCAGTCTGGAACCGCGCGACCGCTACGGTCGCAGGTTCGAATCCTGCCTCGGGCATGGATGTGTGTGTGTGGTGTCCTTAGTTAGGTTTTAGTTCTAAGTTTTAGGGGACTGATGACCTCAGATGTTAAGTCCCATAGTGCTCAAACCCATTTGAATCATTTTTGATTACGTTAACACGCAATTTGGGTGCATAGATCCTGAGAAATCAGTACCCAGAACAATCAACTCTGGCCGTAATAACGGCCTTGATATGTCTGGGCATTGAGTCAAACACAGCTTCGATGGCGTGTACAGGTACAGCTGCCCATGCAGCTTCAACACGATACCACAATTCATCAAGAGTAGTGACTGGTGTATTGTGACGAGCCAGTTGCTCGGCCACCATTTACCAGACGTTTTCAATTGGTGAGAGATCTGGAGAATGTGCTGGCCAGGGCAGCAGTACAACATTTTCTGTATCCAGAAAGGCCCATACAGGACCTGCAACATGCGGTTGTGCATTACCCTGGTGAAAGGTAGGGTATGGCAGGGATCGAATGAAGGGTAGAGCCACGGGTCGTAACACAACTGAAATCTAACGTCCACTGTTCAAAGAGCCGTCAATGCGAACAAGAGGTGACCGAGACGTGTAACCAGTGGCACGCCATACCATCACGCCGGGTGATACGCCAGTATGGCGATGACGAATACACACTTCCAATGTGCGTTCACCGCAATGCCGCCAAACACGGATGCGACCATCATGATCCTTTAAACAGAACCTGGATTCATCCGAAAAAAATGACGTTTTGCCATTCGTGCACCCAGGTTCGTCGTTGAGTACACCATCGCAGGCGCTCCTGTCTGTGATGCACCGTCAAGGGTAACCGCAGCCATGGTCTCCGAGCTGATAGTCCGTTCTGCTGCAAACGTCGTCGAACTTTTCGTGCAGTTGGTTGTTGTCTTGCAAACGTCCCCATCTGTTGACTCAGGGATCGAGACATGGCTGCACGATCCGCTACAGCCATGCGGATAAGGTGCCTGTCATCTCGACTGCTAGTGATACGAGGCCGTTGGGATCCAGCACGGCGTTCCGTATTACCCTCCTGAACCCACCGATTCCATATTCTGCTGTCATTGGATCTCGACCAACGCGAGCAGCAATGTCGCGTTACGATAAACCGCAAACGCGACAGGCTACAATCCGACCTTTATCAAAGTCGGAAACGTGATGGTACGCATTTCTCCTCTTTACACGAGGCATCATAACAACGTTTCACCAGGCAACGCCGGTCAACTGCTGTTTGTGTGGCAGAAAAAAAATGTGTGTGAAATCTTATGGGAGTTGACTGCTAAGGTCATCAGTCCCTAAGCTTTCACACTACTTAACCTAAATTATCCTAAGGACAAACACACACACCAATGCTCGAGGGAGGACTCGAACCTCCGCCGTGACCAGCCGCACAGTCCATGACTGCAGCGCCCGAGACCGCTCGGCCAATCCCGTGCGGCTGTGTGTGAGAAATCGGTTGGAAACTATCCTCATGTCAGCACGTTGTAGGTGTCGCCACCAGCGCCGACCTTGTGTGAATGCTCTGAAAAGCCAATCATTTGCATATCACAGCATCTTCCTCCTGTCGGTTAAATTTCGCGTCTGTAGCACGTCATCTTCGTGGTGTAGCAATTGTAACGACCAGTAGTGTATGTTCAAGCATGCATTTCTCGCGATGTTCCACACTCTTGTCCTACCCCTGTAAATATGAGGATAACGTTATTCAAATATTTATCTAAATTTTCTCCGGACGTCTTCAAGCCTACAGCAGCTACATGTCCTTCCAAAGCCACAGCTACCAAGGGCCTCGTTTTAAGTGTACTTTCGAAAGTATAATTAATTACGTGGAGCGACGAGTGACAAAAGCGCCAACAGAGGTGTCCTTGACGCCTGACTGACCCCCCTCTTTAATTTACCAGTATTGTCTTTCTTGAGGCCTTCGCGCTACGATGGCGTGGGATTGCGGCGGCAACACAAGCGGACCGAGAAGGGAAAGGCGACTTCCTGCTGGCGAGCATTTGGCGGTGTTCTTGTAATATTTCTGGCTTAGTCAGCCATCATATTAGGCTCCAAGAAGCTGTTCCCAGAGCAGTGGAGATGCAAGAAGTATATAGATGACGAAATGTGGTGTGCGGTACCTGTGATAGATGTTAGATTCGGTACCATTCCCGTGAGAAAGACCGCCTGCACAATGTTACTGCTCTGTGATTGGCTTCTGCGTTCGGAGCAAGGGCGCCAAAACGTTAAAGTATAGTTATTATTATTAGTTAAACTACTCATTGGAATGACTTCACTTTTTAATATAAATATCTCTCAACAGCTGACTATCAATCAGTCATTTTAGAATTATTAAAAACAATTTAAATCAAAAGCAAAAGACTGACGAAATTGCAGACGAAGCACTTCGGAAGCGTTCAGGTCACGCGTCTTCTGGTATGGCGTGCGAATTGTTTCGGGCTGTCCGTCACTCTGGATTAGGATGTGTTTCCAAGTTTTATTTAAGTTCCTGTTCTGGATTAGGCAGTCGAGATGTACAGTCATGTTGTCTGTGGCAGGATGTGTTTGCCAGTATTCAGTATTAAAAGATTCATTCCGGTAGTCATGAGGCACAGACACGTGCCACAAATAGTATAAAGATACATTTTCGTAAACATTCTGTTTGATCATGTACTTTGCTGTATCAGAAGGTGTTGTATTAAGATTATGCAGTCTTCTCGTGTGGCTATATTAAAATACGCGAGTGGCATGCCAAAGAAGCGATACATTATTTAAGAACACAACCTCGCTAAAAGTCAGTTTCAGCCTCAGGATACAGAACCTACGACCTGCGTGCTGTTTTCTGCGCTGGGGACATAAACTGGAAGACAGCAGGTTAGTGAACTATAACAGAACCTTCGTATTCCACACAGTGCAGTGGAAACAACTAGACGCCTCACGTGTACTGCATGCACAGAACAAATGTGCTCAGTGACACGTCATCTGCAGTAATGCAGAGGAGGTAAAGGAGGATGATCGTTATTATCACCAACAATCAATTCATTTTTCCTTTCTTGCCATATTCTGCAGCCTTCGAATTAATCCGACGATCGAGGCGTCGCAGCAGGAAAACACTGGACTCGTATTCGGGAAGAAGGCGTTTCAAATCCCCGTCCTCCCATCCAGGTTAAGGTTTTCAGTGATATCCCCAAATCACTAAAGAAGAATGTCGGTATGTTCCCTTTCATAGAGAATGACCGACTTCCTCACATCCTTCCCCAATCCGAACTCCTGTTCCAATGGCGTTGCCGTCGACGGACAGCAAAACCTTAATCTTCTTTAATGTGGTTTCCTGTTTATGAAATACTGGCCTCTTCTTGCAGTACCAAGAAGCGAGTGTCGCAACTGTAACGAAGTAACAAAAAATATTGAAAATGGAGGAAGTCTGAGAAAAAAGCGTTGCTTCTCCCTCTCGCTTCTGTTTCCTAGAGTCTAAGTGTTTCTCAGTCTTTCATCGCTCTACAGATCAGGAATATGCGACGATAGTATCGAGCCATGTACGTACGTGTCTTTCAACCGCGGTGCGCAAATTAGACAGTAAATTCTGTTGGAAAAAATCCTCCGCAACATTCCGGAGAGCGGAGCATCGGGGAAGCGGCAACATGCGGTAGACGACCGCCTTCCGGTATGTGGAGCTTTCTCAGAGGTTACAAATTATCTGATACACCAAATTTAAGATACACGGGGCATTCAATAAGTAACGCAACAGATGCTGTTTTCTACACCAATTTAGGTTAAACAATTTGCATTGTGGGACATCGTGCAGTACTCCCGCTTCAGCCCCTATAAGCTCTGATAGGTGGCGCCGCTACCGTATCCTTCAAATTGGCATCTGTAACGGAGGTTGGTTCCAAGCAGAGAGCTGCCATTGAGTTTCTTTTGGAGGAAAACCAGAGCATCACGGATCTTCGTAAGTGCTTGTAGAATGCCTACAGAGACCTTACAGTGAACAAAAGCACGGTGAGCAGGTGGATGATGCGTCTGTCATTACCACAACAAGGTCGCACATACCCGTCCGTTCTAGAGGGCGCCGGCCGGTCACACGCAGCTGTGACTCCTGCAATGTTGGACGTGCGAACATTCTCACTTTAGGTGATTCAACGGTTCGTAAGCAAGCACCCAGCTGCACAATTCAGCGTTTCTGTCGGTAGTGCTGGCGCACTGATCCACCAGTTGGGGTACTGTAAGGTGTGTGCCAGCTCGGTTCCCCGCCGCCAAACATGAGACTCTAAAGACCAACCAAAGACCATCTACGCAGGACTGCTTCCGCGTTACGAAGCTGAGCGTGACAGTTTCTTGTCGAACATCGCCACAGGTGGTGAAACATGTGTGGTTTGGCTCCACCAGCTTCCATCTCTTCCCCAGGCTCAAAATTTTCCTCGGTGGACGGACATTCTCTTCACATGAAAAAGTGGCAGCCGAAGTTGAGCTTTCGTGATGAGATCAAGGCATTGAAACATAACTGGACGAAATACATTACTGTAGAGAGGGAATACATTTAGAGACAAAAATGATTCACTGAGGTAAGACATATCTTGCAGCTCCGTTTCCAGAATTGTTCAAACTATCCTTCTATTGTTGATTATAAACTTTATATTACAAGTAGTTTTGAGAGATGAAATAGTGAAAACAGAACAGGATCAAATAGGTAAATAGACAAGGCATAGTAGAAATCCTTGGATATCATAGAACATATTGAATTTAATTGATGAAAGGCAAAAATATTTAAAGATGCAGCACATAAAGCAGTCGAAAAGGAATACCACGTCTAAAAAACCAAATTGACAGGATGTGCAGACAGGTTGAGCAGAAATGGACAGACGACAAATGTAAGGATTTAGAAGCATACATCACTAGGGGAAAAATAGATATCGCCTACAGGAAAAATAGAGAGACGTTTTGAAAAAAAGATGTACTCGACGGCAATATTATGGAAATAGAGGAGGATGTAGATGAAAATGAGATGGGAGATATGATACAGTGTGAAGAATTTGACAGAGCAATGAAAGATCTAAGGCGAAATAAGGCCCCGGAGTTGACGAATTCTGTCAGATCTACTGATTGCCTTGAGAGAGCCAGCCCTGACAAAACCGTTCCATCTGGTGTGCAGGATATATGAAACAGGCGAAATATCCTCAGACTGCAAGAACAATGTAATAATTCAGATTCCAAAGAAAGCAGGCGCTCGCAGGTGTGTATATTACCGAACTATCAGATTAATAAGTCAATATTGCAAAATACTAACACGCATTCTTTACAGAAGAATGCAAAATCTGGCATAAGCCGACCTTGGGGAAGATCAGTTTGGATTTCAGAGAAATGTTGGAACACTCGAGACAATACTAACTCAACGGCATCTCTCAGGTGATAGGTAAAGGAAAGACAAACCAACATTTGTAGCATTTGTAGACTAAGGGAAAGGCTTTGACAAGGTTGACTGGAATGCTCCGTTTGAAATACGAGGAACGGAAGGCTAATTACAGCTTGAACAGGAACCAGACAGCAGTTATAAGAGTCGAGAAGCATGAAAGGAAACAATGGTTGACATGTGAGTAAGACAGGAT
Organism: Schistocerca piceifrons; assembly: GCF_021461385.2. Lineage (NCBI taxonomy): Eukaryota > Metazoa > Arthropoda > Insecta > Orthoptera > Acrididae > Schistocerca > Schistocerca piceifrons. The sequence goes on from NC_060144.1 coordinate 119,266,979, forward strand.
TATAGGCTATCGCCGATGTTATTCCAGCTGTACTTTGAGCAAGCAGTAAAGGAAAATCAAGAAAAATTTGGAGTAGGTAGAAGAATAACTAATGATGAGTTAGTAAAGCGAACAGGAGTAATAGAAGAGTAGGGAGAAAAAATAAAAACTTTGAAGTTTGCCGATAACATTGTAATTCTGTTAGAGACAGCAAAGGACTTGGTAAAGCAGTTGAACGGAATGGGCAGTGCATTGAAAGGAGGATACACGATGAATATCAACAAAAGCAGAATGAGGAATGCAGTAGAATTAAATCAGTTGATGCTGACGAAATTAGACTAGGAAACGAGACACTTAAGGTAGCAGATGAGTTTTGCTATTTGAGCAGCAAAATGATGGCGAAGTAGAGAGAGGCTATAAAATGTAGGCTGGCAACAGCGAGAAACACGTTTCTGAAAACCAGGAATTTGTTAACGTCTAAAGTCATTTTACGTGTTCAGAAGTCATTTCTGATTTGTCTGGAGATTTGTCTTGCACGGAACTGAAAAGTGGACGATAAACAGCGCACACGGGAACAGGAGAGAAGCATCTGAAAGGTGGCACTACAAAAGAATGTTGAAGATTAGGTGTGTGCAGTAGACTGAATAACTAATGAGGAGATAGTAAAGCGAATGGCGGTAAAAAAAGTTGTGGTACAGCTGAAATAAAAAGAAGGGATCAGGCATCAAAGACTTGTCAGATTGTTGATGGAAGGAAGTGGAGGAGGGTAAAAATTGTAGATCTACATCAACATGATTACTCTGCAATTCTCATTTAAGTGCTTGGCAGAGGGTTCATTGAACCACAATCATACTATCTCTCTACCATTCCACTCCCGAACAGCGCGCCGAAAAAACGAACACCTAAACCTTTCTGTTCGAGGTGTGATTTCTGTTATTTTATTTTGATGATCATTCCTACCTATGTAGGTTGGACTCAACAAAATATTTTCGCATTCGGAAGAGAAAGTTGGTGACTGAAATTTCGTAAATAGATCTCGCCGCGACGGAAAACGTCTTTGCTTTAATGGCTTCCATCCCAACTCGTGTACCATATCTGCCACACTCTCTCCCCTATTACGTGATAATACAAAACGAGCTGCCCTTTTTTGCACCCTTTCGATGACCTCCGTCAATCCCACCTGGTAAGGATCCCACACCGCGCAGTTATATTCTAACAGAGGACGAACGAGTGTAGTGTAAGCTGTCTCTTTAGTGGACTTGTTGCATCTTCTAAGTGTCCTGCCAATGAAACGCAACCTTTGGCTCGCCTTCCCCACAATATTATCTATGTGGTCTTTCCAACTGAAGTTGTTCGTAATTTTAACACCCAGGTACTTAGTTGAATTGACAGCCTTGAGAATTGTACTATTTATCGAGCAGTGGAATTCCAACGGATTTCTTTTGGAACTCATGTGGACTACCTCACACTTTTCGTTATTTAGCGTCAACTGCCACCTGCCACACCATACAGCAATCTTTTCTAAATCGCTTTGCAACTGATACTGGTCTTCGGATGACCTTACTAGACGGTAAATTACAGCATCATCTGCGAACAACCTAAAAGAACTGCTCAGATTGTCACCCAGATGGAGGCAAAGATATGAATACAGTAAGCAAGTTCAAATTAGTTATGCAGAGATCAAGGACAGTGTGAAGAGCTGCATCAAGTCAGTAATCAGACCAAAGACCACGCCGACAAACTAACATATTTTCACACGTGTCAGTTACCGTAACTATGATATATCCTGTATAATAAGCAGTTACTTGTACAACAGAACGGCGCCTGTGCCTTTCTCGGAGCTACAGAGGCTGCAGCGATCCGGAAACCGACCCCGGATACACACAAACGTACGGACAGAAAAAAACCAGCGACAAGTGTGTGTCGGCGGGCAGCCTAGTTCCTGTGGCGTCCGCGGCGAGCGCTGCTGTCGCAGCACCACTTGCCAGTCGGCCGCTGCCGGCTGGAGCGAGCGGAGTGACCTGAGGTGACGTCAGCGCCGGGCTACCGGAATCTGCGCGGCTTCCAGTCACCGGGCGAACGCGTCTGGTGATGCGCGCGAGAGCAGATTGCGTCCCACACTGTGCGCCGCTGCCCCCTTCCTTCTGACAACAGCAAGCCGGCTTCAACGACGCTCCACCGTGACTCACGCACTCCACACTCGAGAGTCGATGCGTAGGCAGGGGTGGAACTGGCGGCCGGTCTAACACGTACGGCGACACGGCTCTTCACTGTAGTCAAATCGCCATTCCTTTTACTTACAGCGGTTCATCAATTGCTCAACGTCGGACGGTCAGTTTTGCCCTGTTTTCGGAAACGGAGAATATGGAAAAATCGAAACATGTAATAGTAGGAGAGCCATCAACAGTTGTGGACTGTGATGCAGAAACGATTTAAATACAAGAAATACTGCCAAAATCCGGATATATTCTGACAGGAAAATAAGAAGGAGATGTCTGAGCTTGGGGTGCAATAAGAAACCTAATTTCTCTGTCATTATTATCCACAATACGGAAGAACACAAATCGGAGTGGCTGGTACATTTGCGACATATGACGCGGAATGTTCGCACGTTGCAAATAGAACCGAGAACATAATAAAAGCCCTGGAAGTGGACCATAAAGCTGCACTATTAAGAGCGTTTATCATGCACGCCCCAAACATACCGTCAGATAATTGTGGTACTGTTCTACAAAAACTACAGCTCTCTGAGGATTCAACTGAATCTTGATGAACTCAAGTGTCAAATCCGCTTCGTCACACCCTTATGTTAGCTTAATCTTGTTATTCCTTTACTGCTTCAAATTTTTGCTTCAAATTAGTTAGTTCCTCAGGGTAGTCGCTTATGGATCTACTATTACATCTGTACTCTGCAAGCACATTTTATTCCCCTAATTCTACTCTTGTCTGATACCTCTCCAACATTACACAGTGTCTGCTGTGATGATCCAAAAAGGGCAGGTTTCTTGCTCAGAGCATACAAGAGGAGGGAAAAAAAAATTACTGGAACGATTGGTACACAATTATTGGGTAACGAAAGCTCATTCTAAACGAATAGTATTTTGTCCATAAAGTATTTTACTTGCACTACACCATCACCACATTTGTCACGTAAAGTTGCCTCTTCCAGATAATCAGGGATTTCGCCAAGCAGAGCTTTGTGCAAAACGGTGTTCGTGTATGCAGGTCGTTTCTAGACTCCTCTTGCAAATCTCCAAGATACATGACGGAAGCTGTGCGAAAATGGATGGATCAGGATTCCACGTTCTGACCTATCATACGTAAATAATAGAGAAGAGACTGTTACACTCGGTCCGATTCCGCTGGGTAAAAGAGCGGCACAATAACAATTTCCCGTAACTCTGATAACTGTTAACTTTTCTAATCATACGACTGACGTGGTAATAATAAATAGTCAATGTCAGATACCGGCTTAATACAGCACCATCAGCTGAAGAGAAAGTGCTGCATATATGTCACACAAATGGTCTATATTTCCTGTGTATCTGGGTAATGGACATTGTTACGTTTCTCTGATCGTTATATACTTCATGATGTGATAATTGTTTTGCATGTCTTTTTCTTAGCACGGCAGAAGTATACCTCTATGTTCCTCTTCAAACCATCATTTACGGAGAGCAGTCAACACGCCGCTCGCCCAACATGTAAAGAGACGAGGAAAATGTGTAGGCAAAAATGTCACGGAAGGTGCCTTCACAATTCTACATTTTCAGCTACCTTCACTTCTCGGAAGTAGATGCAACACGACATACTTCTAAAAAGTTTTATACGCTTCTGAAGATATGGTACACTTATTGCGTTACTGAATGATATACAAGACTCTTACAGCAGATGTTCTTGCTTGGATATTCAGCCCATAACAAAAGATCAATGTCAACTCTCAGAATACAAGAGGGAATCTATCAAACCATTTACGAAAACTGTTTCATCTGACATCATCATCAATTCATTAGGCCAAAAAAACCCAAATTTGCTTCATAAACGTCCACAAATGGCTCACACACACTTTATGGGCGAACATTTACAGACTTCGCAAACATAACTAGACATTCAAACTCCACATTTTCTACTCATGTGTAGCACAGTCAAGTCGAACGGTCATAACGCCCTGCCGAACTTCTTCTAGCTTTATATGATCAATACGCTCACTCTCAGAATAGATAGCGAGGTTTTGCATGGCACATGGCCTTTGCCAAGCAACGGTTGGCAGCATACACACGTACGAAACAGTTAAGATGGTTCACCTGTTCGCACGTGTGTGTGTGCGCGGTCAGAGCGGTAAGGTAACGACAACGTAAATGCATTCACCAGGAAAGTAAATTTCTTACCTGTCAGGCGGGAACGAATGGCGGACGAAATCTTGACTGACTTTTGGAGACTGTTTGAAAAGATACCGCCTCCTGCGAGACGGAACACCACCACCACTATTGTGCGCTGTTGTAGTTTATCGTGGCTCGTGTCACGACTAAACGCTGCAGCACAATGCCTCGGGGCGAGAGCTAACAGTAGAGAACGAAGAACAATAACACACGCGACACAATATCAAACCGCTGGCCTCCGCTCGGCAGAGACTGCAAATACCGTCCCCGCACACTGGAAACACAGCAGCGCCATGGCTCGCGGCAGTTCTGGTTTTTGCAAAATACGTAGCCGAGCGCCGAGACGCTGCGCGGAGCTGGTCCACCAACGGTCGCTGGACGCTATCCAAGATCCGCACACTGGAACGTCCTTGACGCGGCAATAATGACGTTACGCGCGCGCCCACGCTCCGGAACTTACTGGAACGGTTGCAATCCTTTCACCTGGTCTTGGACTATGTCTTCTTCTAGGAGAATTCCTGGAGAGTCTACACTTCACCACTTCCAGTGTTTTAGTGATGTCAAATCCGCGCGGACCAGTAGGGAAAGGACGTCGCAGAGCGCTGTCGGACACTGCGTGTGGTAACTAACGGCACTTGCGAGGAGCAGAGAAACCACTCGTGGAGGGATAGCAGGTGCGTCACTTTGACAGTTGCGTTTTCCACAGGTGGCACGGTTGAAGCGGTACTGGCTATGGCGGACACGGATTCCAGCGGGCGGTTGGCGGGTGCTGTCAGTCAGCTGCAGACCGTTGTAGCGGGGCTGGAGGCGCCAACACGCGCACGCCGACTCAGGCACGCGCTAACGCACTGGCACACGCACCGGTACAGTGTCCCCCCCTCGTGGCGGCAGCTGCGCGCTGACTGGCTACAGCGCCAACGGGCGGCCGCTTTTGAAGGAAGGCCAGCGGCTGCGGCGCGACGGTTAGGAGGGGCAGCCCCAGCCGACTGGCCACCTGGCCGCTGGCTGCGCTGCGATGACAGCTGCCCGTGACGTCACGGTGCGCTCCCTGCACGCAGCGGCAGCACCTCTAGGTCTAGGCCTCTAGGCGATCAGTTGCCTGCTCGACGAATCATGCAGATCAGGGGCGAGGCGTGCTCGTAAAAGCTGTAATCGCCGATTACAGTTACAGATAAAACGCTTTTTTTTAATTTTTTTTTTACGTCTGAACGTTCTTGGTATGTACAGGGTGTCTCACTCAAACCTCCCTGATTTCAAGGACCCAGGAGAGAAAAACCACAGTAAATACAATGAAAAATGCACCACGTTGCAGAGCGTCTCATAGAATTTATATTCCCGCGTCAGAAGTGCCAAGTATCGTCGCCAGAGTGCATCAAGGTCTCATGAACTGTAGAGAGCCTGTAGGCTCGCTAATGAACTGTAGAGAGCCTGTGTAGGGAGAGAGTGGCCAACTGGACGACACGGCGACCATTTTTCTGCCAAACTGCGGGCGGGACTTTTGAATGGCCAGCGGAGTAGTGGAGTACACACTCACCGAATCAAAAGCACAAGACAATACGGCGAAATCATTCGTTAAATGCCTTTCTTTACAGCTACAATATACTCATAGTAGCCTACTACGTACAGCAGAGGAAAATTTGATACAGTGGCGGTAAACATTATTCGTTACTTGCATTTATCTCCTTTAAAGTTCGTTTACTAGACATATTGCAATGAAAGTAACGCAAATTTAAAAAAATATAATGTATAGCATTTGTTTTGTATCGGAAGTGCATAACGCTAAAAAAATGGCTCTGAGCACTATGCGACTTAACTTCTGAGGTCATCAGTCGCCTAGCACTTAGAACTAATTAAAGCTAACTAACCTAAGGACATCACACACATCCATGCTCGCAGCAGGATTCGAACCTGCGACCTTAGCGGTCGCTCGGTTCCAGACTGTAGCGACTAGAACCGCACGGCCACTCCGGCCGGCCCATAACGCTAAAGATTTTACCTACCTGTATTACGTCAGATGAGTGAAAGTCGTAAGCAGTTGTTGTGACATGCAAAAAGTATGAGACGTAGTAGTATTTCTTGTCACGTCTTCAAACTTTTTGCATGTCACAACTAAACAACTCGTTACGACTTTCTTTCATATATATATATATATATATATATATATATATATATATATATCCCTTAACCACCGTATCCCTTCTACCCCACAGTAAGTAGGCCTATTAAAATCTGTCTTCAAGAGTATCTACAATTATTTGCTACGAATAATGTTTCAGCAACCACGACAACTGCGGAAAACGTGCTTACAACTTGCCTGCGTCAACAGTCAGGCAATAATACTGAAACCAAAATAATGCCTAGTGTTGTGATTCGGAACGAAATAAAGTTTGACGCCATAATGTCGAATGAGCATGACACAACAATTACAGGAACTTTCCGCTTCCAGCAAGGACTGTCAGACATTGGCTTCAGAAGAGTTTGTGATGCTACCAGTATACACGCAAACGCTAATTACGTACTAAAAACGATATACAACTAAATCAAACACGTATGCACAACACATAACAAGTCTCTCAATAATCAAATACCTTTTAATCGTTTCCAAAAGTCCTCTGAATTTCAATTCAACTTAAAAGCACGGCGAACATAGGAAGCGCAAGAGACGTTTGGCAGAAAAATGGCGCCAAAGCTAATCAACCAATCACTGGCAACTTCACCTATGACCACTCTCTCTGTATACAGGCTCTCAAATAACTGAAAATGGCGACTCCACAGCAGCGCACACAAGCAGTAGTGTGGTTTGCAGAAACACATCCGCCGATTACTGTGCAAATTCGTCGAGTGTATGAATGTGATCCACCTGATGTGAAAACAATTAAGGAATGATATTGGAAGTTTCTGGCAACAGGAAGTGTTCTGAAACATTCTGGCGGTGCACGTTACGGAGTTTCAGAAGAGACAGTGGAGGACATGAGACAAATGTTTCTCAGAAGCCCACGTAATTCAATTCGTCAAGCATCTAGGCAACTAGATGTACCTCGATCAACATTGCATCGTGTAGTTCACCAGCTTCTTCGTATCTGTGCTTACAAAGTGCAAATTCTGCAACATCTGACGCCAAACGACAAACCACACCGACAACAATTTGCTGCGGATATGCTGCAGCGTATTGATATGGATGCCAGCTTCCTGGAAAGATGTTGTTTATTCTCAGATGAGGCAAACTTTCATCTATCAGGAAGGGTTAACAGGCATAATGTTCGGATTTGGGGTTCGCAAAATCCACACGTTGGTGAACCATGAATTTACTTTCAAAACATTTTCTTAAGGAATTTACTTTATTTACTAGCGATTCTTCAAGAACTTTAACACATTTAATCACACTATGTGAGCGTGGAAGTAGTTGCCAGTGGGTAACTGATGAAAACAACTTAAATTTCAACAAATGGAAATTTTATTCCTAAAAACACTTTCCTTAAAAAAAATTACAGATTTAAAAACTATAATCAGAAAGCACCCTCTAAATATCAACTTACAATTTATTCAGAGACAGAAATAATAATTTTTTTTGAGTATGAGCTTTCGGGCTGAGAAGCTTGCCGCTCCCTTTTAACACGGCGGTAGTCACGACCGCTCACAACAGCCTCTGAAAGTCTCTGGTGCAAATCTGCAACACACCAGATTACTTTAAACTAAAAATTTTAACAACCCACACAAACACATAAACTATGCACCCCATAGGAGGGATGGAAATGGTACAAAACACTCACATTAAAAAAATTCTTGCCACCGAAAGTGCAACTTGTTTTAAAAGAAAACTCTTAAGGTGGAAGGATGGCAACTTTATATACTATAATGACCATTTAAACAAAACCCATGAAATGCAGTCTTACATTAAATGTACAAACATGGTCTACATTACACATATACCGCCTCTCAAGATGATAGGCAAGATAAAAAACATATTTCGTTGACACCGAAACCGACAAACATGACAGAGGGAGCTATTAACGTACGGCAGACCGACAGACAGACACTAACTGCCTAATAAATGCGGACGAGAGACAGACGAGCAAGCTGGTAACGAGAGACTGACCAAGAACACAAATAGAATTTAACCAGCAAATGAAACAACATATCACGAATCACTTAACTTTTAATAAACTGCGCCGGCCGAAGTGGCGAGCGGTTCTAGGCGCTTCAGTCTGGAACCGCGCGACCGCTACGATCGCAGGTTCGAATCCTGCCTCGGGCATAGATATGTGTGATGTCCTTAGGTTAGTTAGGTTTAAGTAGTTCTAAGTTCTAGGGGACTGATGACCTCAGAAGTTAAGTCCCATAGTGCTCAGAGTCATTTGAACCATTTTTTTAATAAACCGCGATGTCTGGCGAAGACCTGGCGCTGCAACCCCAAAACGCTCTCCCGAACCGTCCGCTGCCGGCCGCTTCAACGGACGCAGGAAGGCGCGCCGATCTCCCGTCTCACGCCGTCGCAGCTCGCACCGGCCAGCCGATGTCGTGGGTTGGCTCCTGTTGCTCTCGTGTCGGCCGCGAAGCCACTACCCCTCGCTATACGGCGCGGCCCACTGGACTGACGTGGCGACCTCATATGCGCCGACGCTCAAGACGGAGACGTCATCTAGTGTCCCAACGGGACCGACCAACCGATCGATCCAACAGCCAATGACCATTGCCTGAGCAAACTCGAGCAGACTGGCGGCCTAACACATACAAGCACTCTAGACGACAGACTCTGACTGCCCCATACTGACCCGGCTGACCAACTGACCAGACTCGCCCTGACTGACAGACTGCCCCCTTGCCGAGCTCATAGCGCCCCTTAAATGCACGTGAACAGGCAACTTTTCCCCTTTCCCACCAGAGGGAGGAACCAAAGCTGCAATTGCCACAGCGGCGCCACCGCCAGAAACGGAAGGCGACTGCTTTACACTACGCGCTGCGGCGCGCTCTTCAAAACAGCAAATTTTACCACGGCTCACGTTGTCATTGAACATGTTCGTGATAGCTCTAAACTAAACGTCTGGTGCTGGCTAATGCAGGACAGGATTATTGGACCGTTTTTCTTTGTGGAACAAACAGTGAATGGGTCAGTGTGTCTGGACATGTTGGAGGAGTTTGTGTACCGTCAGATACAAGACTTGCAACCCAACGTCATTTTTCAACAAGATGGAGCTCCGCCGCACTGGTCAACGGCTGTTCGCAAGTTCCTTGATAGGAAATTTCCCAGTCGTTGAATCGGACGCGGAGGACCCATTTCCTGGACACCACGTTCACCCGACATTAGGCCGCTTGATTTCTTCATGTGATTCGTCAAGGCGCGCGTGTATGCGACCAAAGTGGACGATATTCCTACGTTGCGACATCGTATCACTAATGCGATTGAAACAATAACAGAGGAAATGTTACAAAGAACTTGGCAAGAAATTATATAGACTTGATAATCTTCGTGCTACAAATGGTTCACATGTAGAGGTGTATTGATGATAAATAAATAAATTCTTTGAGTTGCTCTACAATGTAGTGCATTTTTCATTGTCGCATCTTCTGTGGGTTTTTTTTCCTGGGTCTTTGAAATCAGGGAGGTTTGAGTGGGACACCCTGTATTTTTCTGAAATTTCGATTGTCGACATACTTCACACTTGCGAAATGCACTGTCAGCCCGGGGGCGGTTAAGACATTAACGGCTGCCAGTGTGACAGGCGCAAGCTTGAGGGGCCACATGGGCTGGTCAGCTACATGCTACACCTCTGTAACTTACCAGCAACAGCGATTACCGGTGCTCTTGCATCCCAATGCAAAGTCCATCCATCTCTCGCAGAGTGCAGAGTGAGAAATACAATACTTTCAGTTCAGTTTACAAAAGTGATGTGTAAATAACCCGAATGCACCGTAAGAAATACTGCAAACTGGCAAAAATGCCAAGCGCATACGTGTTTCGGCGTGAACCGCTGATAACAAGGAGGGAAGAGGCAATGATTTGGAGAATATGTAAAGGCTGTAAGTAACTTGCACTGCAACTTTACAAACAAAACGCTGTTTTTGATTTAAAACAACCAAAATGTACAAACATTTGTATCCAATCTGCAGAGTAACTACGGAAAATGCTTTATAAATAAAAGCGAAATGCGTCTGGTGTAATTCTCTTTGATTAAATTGCAGTAAGTTCAAGATGGAAAAATTAATAATAACTGGCAACAGGAGTTTGTGCAGTAGTAGGGTTTAATGCTTTTTCCTCCAATGTTGCACGAAATTGTGAAATTTATGCGCAGCCCCATCTTATTGTTGTGGCTAGCTGGTAGTTTCTTGTTTATCCCTTGAACTCGCGCCGCGATTGTTCGAACAAGCTCGATACTGCTCGACCCCCTTCGAACGCGAGTATCGTTTGTAGTGTGGAAACGCGTGTAGCCAAGATACTGATTCGGGTGTCATTGTGAAGAGCTTACGGGGCACTGCTAATGAAAGATGTCGATTCATATGACTCGTACATACGCTCGGAATTATAGAAAACGCTGGCCAATGGAAAGTCCCAGTCGAAAGGAATCCACAAAGTCTAAAATGCGCCAATGCGAGGGTTACGGTAGCGTCGAGAAGAAAATGGAAAAATGGCGCAAAGCGACTACCTAGCTGGCTCATCGGGCACACAGCGAACAGCGATAGTCCAAACCTGTGGTTTATCTGTTCTGTAACCATTAGACTGTGCAACTATTGTACTAAAGATATTGATAATTAAATTATATATTAATACGAAACCTTTATTATGATTTTATGCAGAGGTTTTCACGAAAAATACGTTCCACAGATCCGATCTGTGCACACAGAATTTTCTTTATTTGCCCGTTTCGAGCATGGCTCATCGTCAGGACCTCGAAGAAGAACTCAATACAGAGTATCGTGTGAAATGGTGTTACGGTCCATATCATTTCACACGATATTCTGTATTAGGTTCTTCTCTGATGTTCTGATGATGAACCATGGCCGAAACATGTAAATAAACTTTTAACAAATGCACCCTTGTTATTAGCGGCCAGATAAGGATAAGCTCACAATTCATACAATGGTCGCAGGCCTTTTGCGCGATTTTATGTACCAGCTTAAACTATGCAGACACCTGTGAAATTTAAATTCATCTTGTCATAGGAATCAGGGTTAGGTCTGCGAGTGTCTTACGAATTTTATAAACGGCATGGTTTTGGTATCTTGTCAAAAGTAGACATAGTGCGAACTGTGGCTGAATGAAACATGTTTGATTGTGCTCTTGTACTTTACAAATTTTGGTCAGCTAATGTCCCATTTTCAATGCTGGTTCCATTTAGTGTACAAATACTTTATCTGTTCACAATGTCAAACAATATCCCTAGATCTGACAGGACAGTTTACACATACAAACCGTTCATTGTTATTTGTTTGTGTAATTTTAGCTATTCAATAGAATGCCACATTATAATTTACTGTAAATAAGTTCACTTCTATTTTCATCCTTGAAATTAAGTTTATCGCTTTGGAAAAGAAATATTTTACTGTGACCATACATGCTATACAGCTAGTTACTTAGTTTCATCACCAGCTGCGACATAGTTGCGAATATAAACAGTGATCCAGGTACTGTCAAATGTTTTTTATTCCAGTCTTTGATAACAATATAAATTCGTTCGATGATGACCGGTTTCAGTTAGTAATGATCATCTTCAGATCTGTTGTACACCATATCCTAATGTGATAAAGCTGTAATAGCATCGTAATGGCGTAGAACAGATCTGAAGATGGTCATTACTGACTGAAACCGGTCATCGTCGATGGAATTTATATTGTTATCAAAGACTGGAATAAAAAAAAAAATTTTGACTTAGTTTCATGTTTCGTGGATCATTTGTACCATTAACTGTAATGGCGTGGAATGAGTCATTTTGTATTCACATTAGGCATTCCTATCTAAATATGGCTACATGCTGATTATCTATAATATTTCTAAACTGTTGTGAGCTGGTAATTTCTACCCATCACCTTTCACACATTACAAAATTAGAAATTCGTCTACGGAACAGAAGTTCTCTTCAAGTGTGATTTTGCTGTCTGACATTTATATGACTAGGTAAGCGATCAAAAATTTTGGTGGCAGCACTATGCACCATTGTTCGTGCTAAAGACAGCGTTAATGTGGAGTAATGAATGTCATTGTTTCTTCTGATATTGTAATTACGCACATCAATGTTCCTTTTGATCTGCAGTGGATTATATACACCAAAATTCACCAGGGAATAAATATACTGTGAAGCGTTAGTAAAAATTCGTAACTCCTTAAACAGATGTCTACAAGAGGATGTGGGTGAGCACCACTGATTATTCATACAGAACACTTTTGAGCAATGGAGACTTTACTTCTTAAAGATGAGTCACCCCAGAGCATTATTCCATACTGAATGAAAATATACAATTTTATCAACTTAACAATTTGTCTCTCCCCAAGACCTGCAATGATTATTAGTCCAAATGTGCTTGAACTATTTTGTTTCAAGAGTTCTAAAACGTGCTTTTTCGTGTTTATATTGTCATCAATATGGCCACATAAAATTTTTTTGAAGTTTCCACCCTCTTTATTATTTCCTCGCCATGTGTTAGACTTATCATATGTAGTATCTCTAGCTGTGCAAAACTGAATATGTATATCTTCTCGAAATTGAGAGAGAGACGATTCGCAGAAAACAAATCAATGATATATTTAAGAACATTGTTTACCGTTTCTTCTATTGTTATACGTATGTTTGAATTGATTAGAAAACTAAAAAGCATCTGTAACTTGCCATATTTTCTATAACATCCTTTAAACTGTTACTTATGTTAAGCTGAGCCGCATTTTGTAAATGTTGACGGTTTATACTGCCATGCAAGGTAGAATGGTGCGTGTTACAACAGTTTCCATAGAATTTAACAGCACTCACAAAGTTTATGTGCAAAAATGTGTTAACTTAAAAACACACAACAGAAACACACAGACTACTGGCCGCACAGAAGTATACGATACGTTAAGTTATTCCCACAATTCATGCTTTATTAACGCTAAAGTCATCCATGGATATTTCAGTGAAGATCAAGCAGAGAAAAGATCTCCTGAGTTTGCCGAATCCTGAACGAAGAAACTTCCTTTTTATCTTAGTGCACAAAACCAGTAAGAAGTACAAAACGAGCGCCCTGCAAGGAAAGAGAGGAAACCCGTAACAGGCATCTGAAGATGGCTTTGTATTAACTGCAATGGCTTAATTTAAATAAACTTCTATAAACCATATTTGTGGCTAGTTGCTGCTGAAATTATAAACGCTAGAACATACTTTTGTATGACTACAAGGGATAGTCAAAAAGTTTTAATTATCACATCGAAAAAATAAAGTTAAATAACCATTATTTTGTTTTCTGGTATATGTCTGCAGTCCTGGTATACACTGAAACCAAGGAGCAGCAGTACTAACTGTTCACTCTAAAAAAGACTCTCACCGCGGTAGCTGATGGCAGTAGGCGTTTTCTCAACAGTCAGAAGACGGTGTATTGCTTCCAACCGATATTAACTTGTTTCCGATCTCCACCAACGTTGGTTTTCACAATTGTAACCTAGTGCACTGACATTTTTGTAGGCATATTGTTTCTTCGTTAACGTTGTCTTGGGATATTGTGATCTACACAGGACATGCACGTCCTAGTGGGTAAAACTGATAATATAGTTTCGTTCAGAAATACGTAGAGGCACCGAGTGCAGTGTGGGTTGTTAGTTGCGGCTGTCTGTATAGTTGGCTGCACTGAGAAATTATAGGCTATTCCCAGCAGCCACCGCGGCGATAATCTTCTGAGAGTGAAAAATCGGTACAGTACAGCAGCACATCATTAGGTGACCCAACGCAAAATGGCGCAGTCAGTCTATTTTGTCAGTGGGCTGTGCCATTATATCATGGCTAGTTTAGCTGCATACTTCGCTCCTGCAGTGTGAGTATATCAATGTGCATCACGCAGATAAACAAAAAATTAATTACACATTATTTTGTCGCAGTGGTAATTAAACTTTATGAAAAACCCACTATCAATGATGTGAAGCTTTTGTATATAATTGTGGTGAGGTGGCGAAGTTCTTCCGAGAAATTTACTACGAATTAGGATCCAACAATGACTGAACTTTTATGTACCATGTATTCAGTTGAATAATTCATTGATTACATGTAGTGATAAGATATATTCCAATCTGTAACACATAAAGCCCTACATAGAAACAATAACATCATTTCCCCTTACACAGAGTTATGTTTATACAGGACTGAAAGACTGGTAAGATACTGTACATGAACACAGATTTTATTGTTGTTGCATTACATTAAAAGAAGCGTTAGAATAGGATCACGGGAAAGTATGACATATGTTAATACAAACTTAATTTTTGTAAAGAAGAACTCAAGTATAAAAATGCTTGGATCACATCTCACAGTAAATTTCATGGCAGAACACCATCACAACAACAATAATTACAAGTAAATCACACCCATGTCAAATGTGATCATACAGATTCATGAATAATTTATAAATGGGTACCTGATGATGGCAGCACCCTGCCAAAACACGTTGTGACAAACGATGTGATGTTAGTGAACGCAACCACAGCAGCAAATTGTTTATAAGAATAAGAAACTTCTACTCCAGCATCCAAGTGATGGATATACAGTAACGTGAAGGTGTTCCTCAGTGTTCAAGAAATGGATCGACTGTTTTCTAATGACTTTCCTTCATCTTCTATTACAAGCATAATTGTTATTAATTCAGGATGGAACTGAATAATGAAGTATATCAGTTTTGGAGAGAAGCAGCTTTTTGTTTGCACGTAGTGAGTTGGTCGATTCTCCAGTCAAACCATTGTTCACAGTAGCATTCTACTCTCCTACTATCAGGACACACTAGGTTTCTGTGGCTGAAGGTAGACGGTAAGCCCCTGTGACTGGCACATACTTACGAATTTTCTACAGCCAATACCACTAACACAACAACACTAGTTTACTTTCCATGTTTTCATTCCTTAATGTTATAAGGGTTAAAATTTGGTGCAACTCATTTCAGACACAAAGAGAATTTGTAGTAAGAATAAATGAGCTAAATGACCATATTTCCACTGTCAGTAGCCCCAGTGCCCTAAATTACGGGCCTTTTTGACCTTCAAATTTGAATATCCATTCTGTGACTTCCGCCATTGTCACTGTCATAGCCAGTAGCAACTGACAGGAAGTCAATGAAATGTGGACTAAAATTTGACCTATGTAGAAGGCCGAAGTTTTTTCTTTATAAACTACACTGTCTTGCTGACACAGATCCATCTGACGTCCGATGTCAGCCTACTGCAAGTGCGGAAAGTTGAAAGATAAGCACCTAATATGATCATCCCCTCCTACCTACATTATCGTCCACTATCTCGACTAAAGACCAACGTCAATTTCCAACGCTGTGTATCACCAGTTAACGCAATTGTAACGATTACAGAGTCGTAAGCTTCTCAACCTCGGGGTAAGTGTAGAGGCTGAATGAAGACTATCCACTGATCATGAAGAACGCTAGACTATGTGTAAATAGCTCAATAGTCTGTGAACAGGCAGCGATACGTCCATAATAAGAAGCGAAATACCCTGGAAGAGGGAGACACGTCTTGTCTATGTTACAAATCGTCGACGACATCACGCGTGTTGGATTGTTGCCTGTGACGAGACAGCTATAGGCGGCTTGACTAGACACATAGCATCACTGCAATTAATACGATGAAATTTTGGGCTGATTCTGTGTAAATAAATCCGTAGATAAAAAAGTGAATTCTTATACACTCCTGGAAATGGAAAAAAGAACACATTGACACCGGTGTGTCAGACCCACCATACTTGCTCCGGACACTGCGAGAGGGCTGTACAAGCAATGATCACACGCACGGCACAGCGGACACACCAGGAACCGCGGTGTTGGCCGTCGAATGGCGCTAGCTGCGCAGCATTTGTGCACCGCCGCCGTCAGTGTCAGCCAGTTTGCCGTGGCATACGGAGCTCCATCGCAGTCTTTAACACTGGTAGGATGCCGCGACAGCGTGGACGTGAACCGTATGTGCAGTTGACGGACTTTGAGCGAGGGCGTATAGTGGGAATGCGGGAGGCCGGGTGGACGTACCGCCGAATTGCTCAACACGTGGGGCGTGAGGTCTTCACAGTACATCGATGTTGTCGCCAGTGGTCGGCGGAAGGTGCACGTGCCCGTCGACCTGGGACCGGACCGCAGCGACGCACGGATGCACGCCAAGACCGTAGGATCCTACGCAGTGCCGTAGGGGACCGCACCGCCACTTCCCAGCAAATTAGGGACACTGTTGCTCCTGGGGTATCGGCGAGGACCATTCGCAACCGTCTCCATGAAGCTGGGCTACGGTCCCGCACACCGTTAGGCCGTCTTCCGCTCACGCCCCAACATCGTGCAGCCCGCCTCCAGTGGTGTCGCGACAGGCGTGAATGGAGGGACGAATGGAGACGTGTCGTCTTCAGCGATGAGAGTCGCTTCTGCCTTGGTGCCAATGATGGTCGTATGCGTGTTTGGCGCCGTGCAGGTGAGCGCCACAATCAGGACTGCATACGACCGAGGCACACAGGGCCAACACCCGGCATCATGGTGTGGGGAGCGATCTCCTACACTGGCCGTACATCACTGGTGATCGTCGAGGGGACACTGAATAGTGCACGGTACATCCAAACCGTCATCGAACCCATCGTTCTACCATTCCTAGACCGGCAAGGGAACTTGCTGTTCCAACAGGACAATGCACGTCCGCATGTATCCCGTGCCACCCAACGTGCTCTAGAAGGTGTAAGTCAACTACCCTGGCCAGCAAGATCTCCGGATCTGTCCCCCATTGAGCATGTTTGGGACTGGATGAAGCGTCGTCTCACGCGGTCTGCACGTCCAGCACGAACGCTGGTCCAACTGAGGCGCCAGGTGGAAATGGCATGGCAAGCCGTTCCACAGGACTACATCCAGCATCTCTACGGTCGTCTCCATGGGAGAATAGCAGCCTGCATTGCTGCGAAAGGTGGATATACACTGTACTAGTGCCGACATTGTGCATGCTCTGTTGCCTGTGTCTATGTGCCTGTGGTTCTGTCAGTGTGATCATGTGATGTATCTGACCCCAGGAATGTGTCAATAAAGTTTCCACTTCCTGGGACAATGAATTCACGGTGTTCTTATTTCAATTTCCAGGAGTGTATTTTAGCTTATATCTCACAGCGACTGACATTACCTTATTTAATAAGTGCATGGGCGCTGACATCAGTTGCAAAAATTTACATATTGTTTTTCACCGGTAATTAAATGGTGATAACAAATTAAGAACACGTTTCATTCTTCGTACGCAAGTTAAAGACAGTTTTGGAAGGAGGTGGCTTCAAGTTCAGTATGGAAAATCTTAACGTGTCACAGCACGAGAGATATAAATAGATTTTGACGTTTAGGAAGAAAGTATTACATAGAAAAAAGACTGCTAGTGTCTCTCGACTCTACTGTTACAGTGTGAGGTGTGCATGTCACCTTGGTCATTCTTTCTTTCGCATATCGATATACAAGCATCTGAGAGCAAACCATGTTGATCCGCGATCTTTGGTTGTGTTGTTACACGATCTATGCCTGAGGGCACTCACAGAGTGAGCATTACTATTAGTCGAGCTATGTTGGG
The DNA here is from genome assembly GCF_021461385.2 of Schistocerca piceifrons. Classification (NCBI taxonomy): domain Eukaryota; kingdom Metazoa; phylum Arthropoda; class Insecta; order Orthoptera; family Acrididae; genus Schistocerca; species Schistocerca piceifrons. The sequence goes on from NC_060144.1 coordinate 119,285,081, forward strand.
AAGCAGACGTTTAACTGAATGGTCGAATTGAACTACTAAGTACTGAATACAGATTTGCTGTAAGTGAATGAATAAAATGATGATGAGAGTATTTACGGATTTTGAAAAAATTTTTGTGAAGAACGGCGATTCAACGTAAATCTGCAGCTTTGCATACTTGCGCGTAGTTAGCACCCTGTTGTAAAATTCATTGTCGTACCTAAATTTTGTTGAGAAATATCTCACGGATTGCTCACACGCAGGGAAGTTAGTTCGCCTCCCCCTCAAACACATTTTGTAAAGTAATGAACATCATGTTGGGTAGGTTAATCTTTTGTAAAGGAAAATTTTGTATGAACAACCTGTTAGAATTGTTTCTAAAAGCAATCATTTCTGTATAAAGTCAATATTGGTCACGGTCCTGAAAGTCAAGTTATGAAGTAGTTCTTTGCTATAATATTGTTATGTTCAAAACTATCCACTGTGATTTAAGGAAACACACCACCGTTTACCTGACTGCGCAGTACAGGGCTCAAATAATCACAATTTCAGTAATTTTGTGTACTACACTACACACACACACACACACACACACACACATACAGGGTTTAAAACAGAAAATTTACGACAGCAGATGGGAAATGTGAAAATTACATCAGGAAGAGAGTTGCCTCAGCTTCGGGAGGAACAAGAAATCTCATTTAGTTAGCCTTGGTAAGAAAGAATACAAAGATACAGGTATACTGAATAAGACTGTAGTTGAACCATTTACAAATGTCATGGAATATTGGCCGACAAGGTGCTAATAGACCTGAACAAAAGATCACGCAACAAGTATATCACGAATGTAACGCGGAAGAAAAGGAGACTTCAGAACTAGGTTTTATGCCTAGGATACCGCAATTTACAGAGGTAGCAGTTGTTTTCTTATACCAGGATGGGAGAACTCAGTACGAAAGACGGCCTAATAAGATGTTGGATTACTGTCCAGGAAAATGCTGAAGAGGAGGTCGCCCTAAAAAAATGACTGCAGAGACTTTCAGCAAGGCTGTTGCCATACGGACAACTATGCAGTTCCTGGTGCGAAAAGCGGGGAATCCCGTAAATAAGTAAGTGAAATACTGTATTCATTCACTTACACCTTTGTATTTTGTTTATTTTTTTTCTATATGACGATTGTCTGAAACAATTACTTTAACTTCTTTCTCGTGTTACACTGTAGTAGACATGATCTGCATTCTTGTTTTTATAATGAGTTAATCCAATTACTGGCACGATTGAAGAAACAGAGATCACGTTCATTCGCAGGTACCCAGAGTTACTGCACCTAGAGCAGCTAGACAAGCTACCAGTTACTTGAGAAATTGTTAGTACGCGTCTTCCATGCATCTGGAGCCTTGCTGTTTGTGTTCCTTAGACTTCGGTTGAAGGGTGTGTGATGGAGGATTCACATAGCCAACACGACGTATGACGTAAGCCATTGATGTTCACTTGGGCTATGGTTCGAGAAATATGGGACCTGGAAAGTAGTTTGTTCGTGCTCTTTCAGCTATTTTTTGAACGTAAAAACGTCTGGCAATTCGTACTCTCTTTCTAGAACATTCCATACTCTTTCAACGCACAGTCATTCATACAGAGATGTGCATAGTCTTCAAGCGCAGTGTTAATCAGTTTTAACGTCAATGGCTTCTTGAGCTCCACGCTTTCGGAACTAGGCCATTTACAATAGCCTTTCACCATAAAGGTAGGCAAGCAGTTCCTAAACTTTGTTTTTACAGAAAATGAACCGAAAATTGGTAAGAACGCTTTCTTAAAATGTTTTACACGTTACAGTAGTTAGAGAAATGTGTAAAAATAGTCAGTCAATTCAGTTATTTATCCGCTAATCATCTTGCTGGGATTGGGAGCTCCTGTTGACTTTTCACGAGTTTGCGAATAAACTTTGGGTTTTTATCCTCCGCCTTCTGCAAAACACAATGTATTTATTTTCTTTTTACCTAACCGTGTTTCGACACCAATGTGTCATGTTCTGTGGGTCTCGATTTATTTCTGTAAAATTTCATACAAAGTTCATGGTTATTTTTCTATTTTAGGCCTAAAAACTGTTTTCTCAAATCTCGTTTTGTGTAAAAATCGTGTGAAAATAGGTGGGTAAAATATAGAAAGGTGTAAAAAAAGGTGTATTTAACTACACTAAAAGAAACCACGCAAAATATTCACAGCTTAATGAAGAAATGGAAGTACAGGATATACATAAATACTACTTTTAACAAAGTATTTTAAAAAATAAACAAATTCCCTACGACTTCTTTGCAGATGAGACACTTCAGAAGATAAAAAGCATAAAAACTAGCCAACGTGTAGAACTCCACTTTTCAGAAGTAATGTTGTTTCAAGTTAACAATCAAGACGAAATAAATAAAATATAACTGTAATAGTTTTTGTGCCTAATATAAAAAGACAACTATGAACATTGTGTTACATTTTACAGAAATAAATCGAGACCCACAGAAGATGACACATAGGTGTCGAAACATGTTTGGGTAAACAGAAAAAGAAATACGTCGAGTTTTGCAGAAACCAGAGTACAGAAACAAACTTGTTTCTCTGCTTCATCAGAGCACATCTTGTGGCATATGTCACAATCTCCATCCTCTAGGAGTGACATCCAAGACGTGTTTGTTATGATGTGAGATTACAGTCTATGGTGTGCCTTTTCTTCAACACACATCTTCCATTATGCTGTCGGAGCCTACGTCTCTTCTTACAATGAGGAACTCAGGAAAATTACTTCGTCCATCGTCCATAATTTTGTCTTCCTCTATAAACCCAACTACACTAGTCACTATTACATCTTAAAATGGTTCAAATGTGTGTGAAATCTTATGGGACTTAACTGCTAATGGTATCAGTCCCTAAGCTTACACACTACTTATCTTAGATTATCCTAAGGACAAACACACACATCCATGCCCGAGGGAGGACTCGAAACTCTGCCAGGAAAAGCCGTACAGATTACATCTTAAAGTACTGAATTTATTTCTCTAACTTCCTATCCCACTTATTATTCTCAAGATCTTCCTTTTCATTCTCTGTTGAGCGACTCTCAGTTTTGGTGTTTTCACATTTACAGTTTCTGTTTTGTGGTAAAAGGGGAGTAGTAGGCAAATACATTTTTACAGAGTGCGAATATACTTTCGAAGACGGTGTTCCAGTTCCGCGTTCAGATTCTCTTCATTGTGTTTAATGTCAGTGTCCAACTGTACTGTTTCTCAGTTGCCTTACGAATGCAGATCTGTCGCCTAACTCAACAACATCTGTGTTAAACATCAATATCTCCCCGCGTACTGATTACGCAGCAGTCAGTATTTGATAGCGATTCAGATTCCCCTCCCAGTCCGATTATCGATCTTGCAGTTTAATCAACGATTTCGCCGCGCAGTCAGAGATACTCGTGTTGTCCAGCCAACAGGTTGTCTCGTGGCGCTGTGGAGGGCGTAACCAATGTGTGCGCCGGGCGCGGCCGCCGGCGCGATACTGCGAATAAATACAGCGCGGCCGGGAGAGCCGTACTCGCCCTAAAACCGCATTCGATAAGGTTTGGCACATGGGACTCGCAGATAAAGACATCCACACTAGTTGCCGTCTCCATTTAGTTAAAATTTTATTCTCTTTTTGCGCAACAGACAGCTGTTCGCAACTATAAAACGAAACAATGGGCAACTACACAACACAGCTGCAGGGGTCCCACAAGACTTTATTTTCTCTACCAGGACTGTTGATATTTTTAAACATATCAGGAGTCCGATATATCGATAGTTGAAAGAATATCACGATGGGGCCGCCATATATTGTAAAAGTATCGATATATTTTGTTATCGTGACGGAAGAAAGATCGACGTAGTGGCGTATAAAAATATCGGCTGCAAATTGTAAATATAGTGTCAGTTTTAGAGCTTTAGTCTTAGGCATTGATGTACACTCCTGGAAATTGAAATAAGAACACCGTGAATTCATTGTCCCAGGAAGGGGAAACTTTATTGACACATTCCTGGGGTCAGATACATCACATGATCACACTGACAGAACCACAGGCACATAGACACAGGCAACAGAGCATGCACAATGTCGGCACTAGTACAGTGTATATCCACCTTTCGCAGCAATGCAGGCTGCTATTCTCCCATGGAGACGATCGTAGAGATGCTGGATGTAGTCCTGTGGAACGGCTTGCCATGCCATTTCCACCTGGCGCCTCAGTTGGACCAGCGTTCGTGCTGGACGTGCAGACCACATGAGACGACGCTTCATCCAGTCCCAAACATGCTCAATGGGGGACAGATCCGGAGATCTTGCTGGCCAGGGTAGTTGACTTACACCTTCTAGAGCACGTTGGGTGGCACGGGATACATGCGGACGTGCGTTGTCCTGTTGGAACAGCAAGTTCCCTTGCCGGTCTAGGAATGGTAGAACGATGGGTTCGATGACGGTTTGGATGTACCGTGCACTATTCAGTGTCCCCTCGACGATCACCAGTGGTGTACGGCCAGTGTAGGAGATCGCTCCCCACACCATGATGCCGGGTGTTGGCCCTGTGTGGCTCGGTCGTATGCAGTCCTGATTGTGGCGCTCACCTGCACGGCGCCAAACACGCATACGACCATCATTGGCACCAAGGCAGAAGCGACTCTCATCGCTGAAGACGATACGTCTCCATTCGTCCCTCCATTCACGCCTGTCGCGACACCACTGGAGGTGGGCTGCACGATGTTGGGGCGTGAGCGGAAGACGGCCTAACGGTGTGCGGGACCGTAGCCTAGCTTCATGGAGACGGTTGCGAATGGTCCTCGCCGATACCCCAGGAGCAACAGTGTCCCTAATTTGCTGGGAAGTGGCGGTGCGGTCCCCTACGGCACTGCACAGGATCCTACGGTCTTGGCGTGCATCCGTGCGTCGCTGCGGTCCGGTCCCAGGTCGACGGGCACGTGCACCTTCCGCCGACCACTGGCGACAACATCGATGTACTGTGGAGACCTCACGCCCCACGTGTTGAGCAATTCGGCGGTACGTCCACCCGGCCTCCCGCATGCCCACTATACGCCCTCGCTCAAAGTCCGTCAACTGCACATACGGTTCACGTCCACGCTGTCGCGGCATGCTACCAGTGTTAAAGACTGCGATGGAGCTCCGTATGCCACGGCAAACTGGCTGACACTGTCGGCGGCGGTGCACAAATGCTGCGCAGCTAGCGCCATTCGACGGCCAACACCGCGGTTCCTGGTGTGTCCGCTGTGCCGTGCGTGTGATCATTGCTTGTACAGCCCTCTCGCAGTGTCCGGAGCAAGTATGGTGGGTCTGACACACCGGTGTCAATGTGTTCTTTTTTCCATTTCCAGGAGTGTATTATTAGATATTCTGTACGTCAACAAGCTAGCAGCCCGCCTATCCCAGTTGGAACAAGGACTGAAAGGAAAACGATGCACGTTCACGCTTGCCGATAATCACTTTGCCAACAGTGGCAACTGAGTGGTGTCCCAAGGTGTCCCAAGTATCGCCCCTGCGCCTAATATCACCTATTTGTATTTCCAAGCTGTTCCGCGTGCCATCTATGAGTCTGTGTAGTAAACTTAAGCTTCTGCAGTTTTGCCACAGACGGCACTATTTGCAAACTTCCTAAGAGTAATAGCGGAAACAGTGTAGCATTTGAAGTGTTTGCGGCTGTGTCAATCGTTTTAACTGCCTGCAGCAAATCGAAGGAACTACCAGGTTTACTGATAATAATTTCGTTTATACTACTAGGAAGTATGTTAAATAAGGATTGCAATCGTATTATTAATAGCGAGAAAAGGTGTTTTGAAAAACTTGTAACCTCCCCACCGCAATTTTTTTAATGAAAATATAGCAATACTTAATAGAAATGGGAGCCAAGTGTAACCTCCCCACAAAAATTTAAAAAAAAAAAAAAAAAAAAAAAGGGACGATACTAATTAGAAATGCTGATGGACATGGCTCTATGCGTAACCTGCCCACAATGAAATGTACTGACAATGGCAACAAAAATGTGAAATACGCAATCTGACTCAAATAAAAATTCTTCACAAAATTTAAAGTCCGTTCAGTGACAAGAAAATACAATTAAACCGAAATATCGGTCTTTGGCCCTGTGTAAAACAATCAGAATTAAAGTCTTACCTCAGAATAAATGGATGTCACATATCTGCTCTTGTTGCGCACCGCTTGGAGGAACTGCATTGCAAATAATAATATTCTCCTTTTTTTTTGTGATTCTAGTGAAATTTTTCTTCAAAAGAAGTGGAATGAAATGGGAAGTGCAACGAGATCTTTAGTTCAATAAAAATTAAATTTTTTGAAAAAATGCTTTTGAAATAAAAATTATTATTGGGGAACTTGTTGGAGAATAATTACAATTTTTCATTATCTAATAATTATATTAATTAACAGTATACCTTATTCCTCATCTTGACCAGTGTTGCCGACCGCCTACATCACACAACCGCACTGCGCTGCTACTATTGACCGACCGCTCTGCATGACGACTACAGACTGAGTACTGCTCTCAACTAGACAGAGCTACAGACTCGCAACGACAGACTACTAACAGACTGAGAACCGCTCGCAACACTCGCGCGGTCAAGCGCATACTCTCTGGTCACAGATGCTACAATGCCTCGCCATCGCTGCTATGTTACATACGTGTTTCATAACCCTCCACTGGGGGGGCAAAAATTTGGCAGCGATGGTGAGTCATTTGGACTTGCCAAGCGCGGCAAAATTTTTCTTTAATTAACAAAATTCTACAACTTACAGAGTATTTAAATGTTGTGCACACGCACTAAGTACAAAATATATCAGACAAAGACAAAATGTGAGTACAAAACATAGTAGCAAATCAGAAAAGTATATACAAATTTTTTGACAGATAACAAAGTGCACAGGCACTGAAAAAATTCTTTAGCATATGCAGAACAAATAAACAGACTGGCAAGAATAATTAGATGTAGTACATAAAGTAAATGTTGTGCACACGCACTACGTACAAAATATATCAGACAAAGACAAAATGTGAGTACTAAACATAGTAGCAAATCAGAAAAATGTATATACAAATTTTTTGACAGATAACAAAGTGCACAGGCACTAAAAAAATTCTTTAGCATATTCAGAACAAATAAACAGACTGGCAAAAAATATTATGTTGACAAGTGTACATGCACTGTAAAATGTCTTTAGCATTTTCACAACAAATAAACATAATGGCAAAAAAAAAAAAAATCATGTCCAAAGTGCACATGCACTGAAAAATGTCTTTAGCAAAAAATCATGTCCAAAGTGCACATGCACTGAAAAATGTCTTTAGCATTTTCACAACAAATAAACATAATGGCAAACATCATGTCGACCAGTGACATAAGTGTACTCACACTGGAGTTTAGCGAATCGAAAAATGTATAACCTATGAACATAAATGATGTTACCAAAAAATTTTTTCTTTATGTGACAAGAATCAGGATAGGGAAGGGAAGGATTGCATCATGGTTGTAGCACTTTAGATTGCACACAGCTGCTCTGAAAGTCCATATCTTTCCACAGAAGTACAACACCAAGTGACACAACTTGAAGTTCTTTTCCCATCAGAATTTATCAGTGTAGCCAAGACACTGAACTGTCGTAGTAATGTTCCATGTTTTCATTTTGGCAGTACATTACGTACACCAAACAGTGGGACCATAATAATGTCTTCATCGCTCATGGTGGTGGACAGCATGTCGTGTCAACACCACACTCTTACCAGGCACACCAACGTAGAATTAGTGCAAAACCAAAGATAGTGCTCCATGATCACTAGGATAAACAGGACAAATGGACATTGCAGTAATTCAGGGTAGTCAGCTTATGAGGTGAAAGGACATCAAGTCACATAATATTGACAATTACAGACTTAATTAGTAGTTTGTGGCATTCATAGCCCAGTTATTGAACATTTCTGTACCAAGTATGTAGTATTACAGAAAAATGTTCATTGATTGTTTTACATAGAATCAGTAGCCTTCTTTTCCTGGTTACAAAGCATTATGAAATAATCGCATTCTTTTCAGTTACAGAGTATAATTAAGAATCATTAACCTTCTCCTAATTACAGTTAATTAATCATTTGTCATTAATTAATCATTTGTCTAATTACAGTTAATTAATCATTTGTATAATTCCAGTTAATTAATCATATTAATCATTTGTCTAATTACAGTTAATTAATCATTTGTCTAATTACAGTTAATTAATTGATCATTTGTCATTTCAATATAGTAAGAATTATTAGCCTTAATTAATTACAAAGCATTATTAAACAGTCACATTCATTTCAAATTACAAAGTATCAACATTGGAAACAAGAGCTAATCAATGGCATAATTAATAACAATTCGTGGAGTGACATTAATTATTGGCACTCAGTGGCCAGCAAGTATTGAATAGAATCATCATTCAGTCTTATTCAGATTATTACGAAGTCATTATTAAAAATCAGTTAATTACAGTCAAATCATTAATAATCACAGGCATTATAAGTGGTAACATTACAATAAACAGTGTCAGTTATTAGCTAGTGACAAAGCATCATTTTGAATATAGTCTCATTAAGAGGTCATTAATCAAGTGACATGCTATTCAGAGTTGATCAGTATTATTCAGAATTATCATAAACTAGTGACATTATGTGGGACTGGTAATACATTTTTTTGGTAGCAATGCATTGCGTTGGGATCGATAATTAATTGCTGAGGCATAATACTTTTTGCTTTTGACCTATTGCTGCAAATGAGGATAGGTAACGTCATTCGTCATGAGTCAGCTGTAGCAAGATTATGTAACAAGGCAGTACATGTGATCACATTTATCAATGATAAACACAAATGGGTAAAAAATATAAAAATGCAAGTACTAGAACAGGTATAATAAGTAACAGGTTTAGTAAGTGTCATGAAAAACTTCTCCTGGAAAAAATACAAAAACGGATTATTGACCTGAAAGAAGAAACGCACACTATGCTGAAAAGTAGTGAACTTCGAATTAACAAGTAGTGAAGTGTGTATAAAATGTATTCCATAGCTGTCCTTTCCAAAACTTTCAGTCATCCTACTATGCAATGTAACACCTGCTGTCAAAGCAAACTGCAACAAATACTTAAATAACTACGTAGTATAAATACATAACTTCAACATTATCCTCATCTGTAAAGAAAAAAACTTCATTATCCATATCATCATAACTTCACCATTATCATCACCTGTAAAGAAAAACTTCATTATTCATAATACCATTTCCTTCATCATTATTCATCAGTATTCATTATCATCTGCAAAAAATCACTTCATTACTCATTACATAACTATTCCTTATCTCTAGCATATTTCATCACTAAAACTAAGACGTGTAGTTCTCTCTGACAGCCTGCATCAATCACCTTGTATTCTGAAAGAAAAAATTAGTTAAGACTGCTATTCTGTGATGAGTATAGTATATTCTTGTTAATGTTTGTTAATCCTGATCCATTTACTCTTCCTCATAAAGTTATCGCATCTCCTTTCGTTTATTCCGTAGGTAAAATTCCATTTATGTTAAATTTATTTCTTAGAATCATCATTCCTTTCTGAAATTGATGAACAAAGATTAATGTCCTGCATTTAAATCATATACCCACTAGATAATGACTGGTTTATGGTAACATAATTAACCATACAGCATAACATGACAGAAAACGTAATATGTCAAAAACATTGACAGTGTTCAAATACAAAGATATACACAGAATAATACAATGCAGCAGCAAAAAAAATGTGAAACAGTCACGATGTTGAGATGTCATAAGGCAAAAAAAATGTCAAAGTCGACTGGTGTGTGTTATATCTTAACTATTTCATAGTGCATACAAACAAAACTGGAGTACAATCATATACCCAAAAAAAAGTGGAAAATGTGCACGGTCTGATGTGTAACGACAAGAAAAGCGACCTGCTAACCTTACCTTGCCGGGCACTTGCCAAGAAAAAATACGATAATCATCAGTAATTAGTCAGGTGAATTAATTGCATTAGTAAATGACATCATAGTGTGTTGAATCATAAAGTGTCTTCATTCAATAAACGGTTTAATGTTTGAGATATGGTGATTGCCTTTCGATTTTCTGGTTCTCAAAGTTTCGACGTGTACAACATTGGGGTGAGGGATGCTGCGAATCCGATATGGACCTGCGTATAGAAGTTCAAATTTACTGCACTTACCTTTTAATTTACTGGATAAATAATGTGTACGTACTAATATTTTCTGTCCAACGTGAAAGTCGCGGCGTGTACAAACCTGTTTTTGCTGTCTTCTCCGGCGCTCTGCGGCACGTTTGATGTTGTTCAGCGCAATGTCAATTATTTCGTGGTGTCGTAGGCGACGATTTTTGGGGAATTCTATTAATTCTTTAATTTTGTTCGGTGGTTCAACGTTTTTCAGTATAACAGTCGGAGATAGCATAGTGGATTCATTTGGAATGGAATTAATTACATCTTGGAATGAGAGTATGTGTGTATCCCAATCAATATGTCTTTTGTGGCAGTATATTCGGCACAGCTTACCAATTTCCTTCATTAATCTTTCACAAGGGTTCGAAGAAGCGTGGTACTTGGATATATAGATCGGAGAAATGTTTCTGGCTCGTAACATGCGTGTCCATACGCTACTACGAAATTGAGATCCATTGTCAGAAATTACTTTCATTACATGCCCTACATGAGATAGAAAATGTTTTACAAATGCTTTCGAAACAGTTTTAGCAGTAGCTTTGCGTAACGGAGTGAAAGTAACAAATTTTGAAGTGAGCTCAACAGCGACAAATATGTAGCAAAAACCTCTGTTAGTTCTCGGAATCGGACCAAAAATGTCTACTGCGGCCATGTGTCTTAATTTCACAGGTATAATGGGATATAAAGGAGGAATATGTGAAGTGGTGTCTGATTTAGCTTTCTGGCAAATTTTACAAGACGCTAAAACTCGTCGTATACGTTTCTCCATGTTGGCAAAATAACAGTTCTGTCTCAGTATAAGAAAACATTTTCTTGCTCCGTAATGTGCGTAACTTAAATGAGTGTACCAAATTAATTTGTTAACCAGTTCGTCAGGAATGCATAATAACCAATTGTTACTGTCAGGATGAGAGCGGCGAAACAGAATGTCATTGCGTACAGTGTAGTGGTTTCTAATCGTAACATTATTCTTATCTTGCCAAAGCTGTTTAATTTCTTTCCACACATTGTCTTTGTTTTGTTCTTGTGCTATGTCCTGTAATGACGATGAAATAAAATTTTCAAATGCAACTTGCTGAATGTACATGACACTGAAATTTGTTTTGCAGAAGTTGGTTGCTACGTCTTGCTGATTGTTGCCGAGAGAACGCGACAGTGCGTCTGCTATAACATTTTGTGTGCCGGGAATGTGAACTATTGTAAAATTAAATTCTTGTAAATAAAGTTTCCATCTGCTTAATCTGTCATGAGTAAATTTAGCTGAAAGTAAAAATTGTATAGCTCTATGGTCTGTGTAAACGGTGGTATGTCTGCCATAAAGAAAATGCCTAAATCTCGTGAAAGCCCATACAACACATAATGTTTCAAGTTCTGTAACAGAATAATTTCGCTCAGCAGGTGACAAAATGCGGCTTGCAAATGCGATGTTTTTAATAACTGTTGAACCATCTTCTTCTATTTCCTGGAAAATATGTACGCCTAAAGCGGTGTTGGAACTGTCGGTAGCAATGGAAAAATTTCTAGTAAGATCGGGGTGCGATAACAGTGGAGCATTCAACAGAGCATGTTTCAGGTTCATGAATTCAGAGTGTGCTTGCTTATCCCAAGACCAAATACTGTTTTTACCTGTTAATTGACATAATCTGGGTGTGTCTAAAGCAGAGTGATGAATAAATTTACGAAAAAAATTAATTAAGCCCAAAAAACTGCGTAGTTGTTTCTTCGTCGTAGGAACACTAATGTCACGTAGAGCCTGAAGTTTTTCTGGATCAGGCGCAATGCCTTCTGCTGAAATTACGTGTCCAAGAAATTTTATAGAAGTTTTGCCAAAATGCGATTTACTGAGGTTAACTGTAAGTCCTTGTGCATGGAAAGTTTGTAACAGTTGTTCAAGAATCAGATTGTGTTCAGACCAGTTAGCTTCTGCGATAAGAATATCGTCTACGTACGTCGTAATTCTGTCTTTAATGCAAACGTGTGTCGGATGGCGTCAAAATTAATAACATTTTCGTGAACAAGATTCTGCGTGCCTAAATTATTGCTTACGTTATTGGAATATGCAATCTGTACTGTGTCTGGTCAAATTCTATCGTACGTGCTGTTATTTACGGGAGAATATTGTGGCATATCCACTATATGAACTGCTTTGTTATTTCTTACTGACGTGTTACGCTATGGATGACACCTATTGTCTGTTTCATTCATGATTATTTGTTGTTGCTGATGTTGTTGCTGCTCATAAGATCGACTGTTATTAAATGTACGCCGAGAATTGTGCTCATTATTTTTACGTCTGTCGTGATAGTCATTCCTATGCGTTGTATTGCGATACGAGTTGAAATAGAGTGTTGTCTGTACGTAGTTCTTTGCAGCCATGCGTTACCATTTGTTGGAGCTGGGACTATACGTGCACGCGGCGAAACATTAAAGTTTGGTTGACCTTGTAGACTGCATTGTTGGTTAGGTATGCTAAGCGGTTGACTTTCATGCTATTGTGGTGAAAAACGTCTATTGTTACCAAAAAATGCGTTTGCTGTTAACTTTACACATACTGTTGATTACGATTTTATCTGTTATTAAAGTTCTCGTGATTCTGGAGTGCCTAATGAAAATTGTCACATTCGGTAAAATATTTCTCGTATCGGGTTTTTATTACAACGTTTCTTAATACTAGATAGAGCAATAGTTAAAGAGCAGTTTTGATAGATATAAAGGATAGTAGAAGAAAAGGCAGCAGTGCAGAAAACTAAAGATGAAACAGCACTACTACAGCTCGGGGCCCTATGCTCGCTACGGCACATATTCATTAAAGCGTAATGAATCCCCTGAGGTCATTTACGCACTGCAAATAAATT